>NW_022589712.1:39472069-39723574 GCF_004348235.1 Phoca vitulina
AAGAAGAAGAAGAAGAAGAAGAAGAAGAAGAAGAAGAAGAAGAAGAAAGAAGAAGAAGAAGAAGAAATAACAGCATCAGCTAGGCACAGACTCTACACACTTCTCAAAAAATAAACTCAAAGTGGATCATAGATCTAAATGTAAAACGGTAAAACTCCTAGAGGATAACATAAGAAAATCTAGGTGGCCTTGGCTTTTGGCAATGGCTTTTTAGGTACAACATCTGGGCACAATCCATGAATGAAAAATTCATAAGTTGGACTTCATCAAAATTAAACAGTTCTGTTCTTCAGAAGATACTGTCATAAAAATTTGAAGACAAGACAGAATGAAAAAAAATGTTTATAAAATACATATCTGATAAAGGACTTTTATCCAAAAAACACAAAGAACTCTTAAAACTCAATAATAGGAAGATGAACAGTTCGTTTTAAAAATTGGCACAAGATCTGAACAGATACTTTACCAAAGAAGATATACAGATGACAAAAAAAAAGCATATGAAAAGATGTTCAACATCATACATCATTAGGAAATTGCAAATTAAAACAATGAAATGCCACTACGTACCTATTAGAAGGGCTAAAATCCAAAACACTAATAACATCAAATGTTGGGTAGTATGTGGAACAACAGGAACTCCCATTCATTGTTGGAGGGAATACAAAATAGTACAGCCACTTTGGAAAACAGTTTGTTGGTTTCTTATAAAACTAAATGTACTCTTACCATACAATCCAGCAATCTTAGTATATACCCAAATGACTTAAAAACTTATATCCATACAAAACCTGCAAACAAACATTTATACCTGCTTTATTCATAGTTGCTAAAATTTGAAACCAAATACACTCTTCTATAGGTGAATAGATCATTAAACTCTGTTACATCGATACAATGCTACTTTTTACGGTACTAAAAATGCCATGAGCTATCAAGTCATAGAAAGACCTAGAGGAAATTTACATTCTATTTCTAAGTGAAAAAAATCCAATCTTAAAAGTCTTATTGTATAACCCCAACTACATGATATTCTAGAAAAGGTAAAACTATGGAGATGGTATAAAGTTCAGTGGTTGTTTGGGGTTTTGGAGGAGGGAGGGATGAATCAGTGGAACACAGGGAATTTTTAGGTCAATGAAACTAATAGTAGATGTATGTCATTTAATTTCTCAAAATCAATAGAATGAGCAAAATGAACAATGAATCTTAATGTAAACTGTGGACTTTGGTTTGGTAATGATGTATCAATATTGGTTTATCGATTGTAACAAATGTATCATGCTAGTGAGAGATGTTGATGATAAGGGAGGCTGTGTGTTAGGGGTGGGGGTATGTGGGAACCCTGTATACTTTCCACTCAATTTTGCTACAAACCTTAACCTGTTCTAAAAATCATTGAAGTTAATTAATTTTAAATAAGTATATGAATCTGAAAGAATTAGTTCACTAGGTAAATTTCAAAGTACTACATTTTGAGATTCTATACCATGAATAATGGGAGGATTCATAAAAAACCCTATTTACTTTTTATTATATTAATAATTTTTAAGTTAACATTTTTCTTATATTCAATTATAATTCTTCAAAATTTTTGTATCATCTCATAAAATAAGTTTTATATTTGAAAGCTTAAACAATAATGAGACTAATTCCCAAGATCTCATATAAATGTGTCTGTACAAGAGTAGTTCTAATTATGAAACAAAGTTCAAAAGACAATATAGACTATGGATAATGAACATTATTGTAGTTAAAATATATTATACTTAAAATGAATAGATGATTAGCAATTATTACAAACATTGACATAAGTATATGCATATAAGTGTGTGACATTTTCCAACTTTGGTAATTCACCATCCAAAATTTCTTAGATAACAAAAAGTAAAATGCTAGATTGAAACTTCCAGAAAAAAAAATGCTAGGTAAATATTAGGTTGAAATATATGCTTTTATTGACAATGAAAACTGTCAAATACCAGCAATTTGATTTTACTTTGATAACTTAGCTAGGTTAGGATTGCAAATTCGGGCAATAACTAACCACAGAAGATGATTGTAATGATTATTAGGCTTTTTGTAAATAATGAAGAGCAATTTTCCTAATAAAATGTGGTCAGCACAAAATTGACAAATTTATTAATTTATTCAACAAATAATATTGAATTCTTAGTATGTGTCAGATGACATGGTCTGGCTTCAGAAGTATTGGGAAGGCTATGGCAGACTAGTAGTTATGGAGAACAATTGATGTGATGTAGTGATGCAAACATGTTCACTATTCATTCTAAGGGGGCATCTGACACGCTATCTAGTTTATAATCCACTATTCTCTTAGCGCATAGTGTAGCAGTTTAACTCTACTTTTGTAGTTTGATAGTCTGGGTTCAAGTTTCCCACTACTGTTTAGTAGCTCTGACGTTGGGCAAGTTTTTGCCTCTTAGCTTCTCCTGTCAATCTATGAAATGTAGGTAATACCTAACTCGCTGGAATGAGTGACAAATTAAAGAGTTTTGTCTTAGTCAGCTCGAGGTTGCTACAGTAAAAGTAGCACAGACAGGGTGGCTTAAACAGAAATTTATTTATGACAGTTCTGGAGACTGGGGGGTCCAAGATCAAAGTGCCAGTCAATTTGGTTCCTGGTAAGAGTCCTCTTCCTGGTTTGCAGACAGATGCCCTCATACTATATACCTAATATAGTAGAGAGAGAGAGAAGAGAAAGACAGAGACAGAGCTCAGCTATCTCTTATCTCTTTTACAAGGGTACTATCCCACTCACAAGGACTCTAACCTCATGACCTATTCATTTTCCAGAGCCCCACCTGCAAATACCATCACATTGGGTTTTAGGCTTCAACATGTGAATTTTGGAGGGACACAAACATTCAGTTCATAGCAAGATCATATGTAAAATGCCTAAGGATATAAAATAACACTTTATCATTTATGTGAATACAGGAATGACCGAAACCTAGTTTTGCCAGCCGCCAAGCAAATTATAGTCCTGCGATAATAATATTTTCTTGAAGCAAACATGGGAACTTTGGCATCCTGGTTGGAACATAATTACATGAGAAAAATTTCATGGCTAATAAAGTTTTCTATGAAAAACAAAATCTTTTAGAGTAGATTTAGGGATCAGTAGCTAATTCTGTGCTACGATGTCCTAGTTTATCTCAGCCCCCAGATATATAAAGAAGTGCTTATTTTCCTTTTTTAAATCATTGCATATTGCTGATCTTTCCGAAAGAGCTGGGCAGAGTTGAACTAAAATGACTAAAATGCACCCCACTGAGGTACTCTCCAGAATTCCAATCAGTATTCTGATTATTAATGTGTAATGAGGACCAGAATATAAAGGCATGTGCAAAGAGTCCACTCTGCAGCCAAGCTACACAGCCTAAAATCATCATAATTACAAAGTTCAATCAGAATTTAAAGGGAAGGGATATTTAGATGATTTCAGGAGAGTCCCTCAACTAAGATAATTTGAAAAACTATGCTATTGTAGGGAAGAGCTTGTCAAAAGGACGAGAATACTGAATCCATTGGACAAGACTTTCTCCCCCATTGTGATTGCAAGATGCATATTGAACAAGTTCTGTATTTGTTAGTTGTTTTGAAGTCTTATGCTGTGGTCTATGTCAAGAGTTTTAATATACTAACACAGCCCAGCTTGCTTAGTAATGCAAGGAAGCTCTTCAGAAGTGTATTTATAGTATTATATAGTTGGTGTTTTCTGAGCTCACTAACTCTTCCCACTCTGTATTGATTATGTAGCTTAACTTTCAAATATTCTAATTTGCCTTATTACAATATCTTGAGGAATACCTCACCATAGTCTCCAAGCCCTGACAGCGTTGTCCAGATGTCATTCAAGCAAATTTTATATTATGCTTTTTAATTATCTGTCTGATTAGAGATAGATGATAATATTGGTTACATCATATATTCTTTTTTAAATAAAATGTAAAGGCTAAGAAAGAAATGCAATGAAGTTTCCAAGGTTAAAACAAAAAAGATACCAACATGTAAATATAATTGAATTGGAAACATTTTTAATTAAGGATTTTTAAACAGATATTTAGAGAAAAACATTTTAAAATGTTACAATTATGTGTGTCAAGTGCTTTAGCCCATGGAATAGGGAATGATTAAATGTATCATTAGGACAAAGAGAAAGTTAAAGATAGCTTCTGACCAAGTCATACTTAATTACAAAGTTAATGGACAGTGTCCCAGTAAAATTAAATTCTGACGACATCTTTTAAGAAGCATTCAAAATTATTATTAAATAAACATCAATATATTATATTTTCCTTCATGGGAATTACAAGCACAGCATTTTAAACCATTTAGAGAACTTGAGAATCCTTTTCTCTGTATTGATTTATAAAATTTATATTTTGGAGTTTGGAAAAATATTAAATTCTATAAAATGCCTTTTCTAAAATTTTTCTGATTGTCAAAATTATGTCCAAATGAACAGAAAACAATAACAGATGCATGTAGAGCACTCACATATTAAATATTAAAAAAATCCATGCACTTAGTCACAATTAAATCACTTTAGGAACAATATATTATCACTTGAGGGAGCAAGAGAAATGTCATGAAACAATTTTAATATTTTTGATGCTATGTGATGTGTATTAGTAGTCATATCCAGAAAATTATCAAGTACTATTAAACTTACAAATAGAGCTCTCCTATGGTTCTTTAAAACTAGTCTTTCCATCAGAAGAAAAATCCAAAAAGTTTGATACATTGATCTTATTCATTATGCTCGTGAAAAAATATCTCAAATCAGCAGACATCTTGTATCTACAAAAGAGGTAAAAAGACAGTTTTTAAAATGACATTTCTAAACACCTCATTAAAGCTAGCTGGGTAAGAAAGGTTAAACATTTTGAGTTTGATTCTTTTCACAGCCAGGAGGCTTAAATTGCCTGATGATTCTGTTAGGCTTTTTAAACCTTCCAGTTTCAGTTTCTTTTTAAAATTTAGCTATATGTGATATTGACATCAAACCATGATGCTCCAACAGAAACATTTTTAATATCTTAATGTCACTAATAATAAATTGATATTGAACTTGGTCATTCAGAGCAATGAAAAATAAATAGCAGTCAGATCAAAGATATTCTTAATTGTACTATTTCCTTTAAACACATTGCCTGGGGTTCAAAATATTTATGTTTGTCCTAAGGAAAAACTCTAGTGCTGATTTCCTCCATTATAAGAGTGTCCATTATTTTAGTCTTTTGTTTTGCCTGTTTCATGGGCATTAAAAAAAAAAATTCTTCTAGAAGAAAACACTGTTGTTATAGATACATTTTATCTTCTACAGGACCATGTTAGAAGAAAAAGCAAATGCTATTTTCTATTTTTAATCTTGACTAGATATATTCAGTCCCTTAACTTAAAAAAATCTGGGCCTCGGACACCTGGGTGGCTCAGTCAATTAAGCATCTGACTCTTGGTTTTGGCTCAGGTTATGATCTCAGGGTCGTGAGATCTGCCTTTGCACTTGGCATGGAGTCAGCTTGAGATTCTCTCTCCCTCTGCTCCTCCCGCTCGTGCTCTTTCTCTCTCTGTAGAATAAATAAATAAATATTAAAAAAATTCCTGGCATTATTGAAATTGAATATGTTCCTCTTAACACAAATAATTTTTATCTAGTAAATTATTTAAAACTTGACTTGCATTACTGTTTTGATCACAGTTTGTGTGATTTTAAAACATTTGGCAATAGCTAATCAAAATGTATAAGATTAAGTTTATTAGTCCAATATGTGAATGATATTTCAGTATAGGCAAATTATATAAGATTGGATTTGAAATATACAAGTAAAACATTATAACCCATCAGTCTTTTTTTTTAATTTGCATGTATTATGAAGAACATAATTTTTAATGTTCTGGCTTATTTTGCCTTTGTATACTTAGTTTATTCACGAAGTCAAGTCAGTATGTGTAAACAAAGTAGTAAGATTTGTTTGGGGCATTCAAAATTCATGTTATTGATTATATTGTTAGTTTCCATTTATCAATGAGATGCAGGTTGCTTTGCTTCTGCAACACTTGCATATGATCTGCACTTTACCTGTATTTCCAACTATTTGCTAGACATTTCCTTTTGGGGTATCTTGTTGACACATGAAACATAATACATTCAAAACAAAGATGATATTTTTCTCCAAAGGCTTCTATTTCTTACATTTCATATCTCAATTGATGGCAGATTATCCTTGTACATGTGAAACATGTACAAACTCCAGAAGCTATCCTCAGCATTTTAAAAATCTGTTTTACATCTTACATCCAGTTATATTGTTAAATTGGCATTTCCTGACTAGTGAGATTCTACTCAACATAGGAGCCTAAAGCCAAATGGCATCTTCTCAGTGAAAACCTTCCCAATTATAAAATAGAGCTATTAATCATTTCTCTGTTATCTATAGAGCTCCACTGGAGAACTTATCACATGCCGCAATATTTTGCTATTTATTAGCTGATGGTTTCAAATGCTGTTTCTGTGTACAGACCACTCCAAAATGTAGTGGTATATTTTACACAGCCAATTTTACTGTGCTCATGATTAAGAGGGTCAGGAGTTTAGGAGGGATCAACTAGGCAGTTTTTACTTGGGTATCTCATGTGATTGCAGTCAAATGTAGGCTTAGGCTGTAGTCATCTAAAGTAATCATCTGCTGGATGTCCGAGATGCTTCACTCACTTAGATGGCTAGCAGCTGTTGACTGGAGGCTCAGCGGGAGCTATTGACTGGGCTGCGTGTATGTAGCTTTTCTAGCAAGGTGGTATTAGTTGGAGTACTTAGTGGCAGTCAGGTTCCTCAGAGCTGTTGTCCCTGGAGAAGCAGGTGGAAACTGCTTGGCTTTGATGATTAGCCCAGGAAGTCACACAGCATAACTTCCATTGTATTCTGTTCGTTACAGGTGACTCACACAGCCAAACTGACAGAGGACCAGCTCAAGCCTCCCCATTATCTCTTCTGTCCTTCTAAAATGTGACTTTCTCTCCCTTTTATCTATGTCTATCTAAATCCTCTCCATTTTCAAGGTCTGCCTCAATACCACCTGCCAAACTTGTCCTGATCTCATCATTCAGCTAGGAGAGCCAGGGCCTTTGTGGTTGAGTTCAGAGAAATATCAGTTCAAATCCCAGTCCTCCTGTCTGAGCCACGTGACCTTGGAAAAGTTACTTAATCCCTTGTGAAAAGCAGAAGTAATAACAGGATCTACCTACCTTACAAGGTTGCCATGAACGTTGAATGGCCAAACAGTAGAGAACATTCCCTATGACAGATAGTGAATAGACAATGTTAGCTACCATTGTTATATCGTCTTTCCTCAAAGCCTATAGCATTTTATTTGTACCTTTAGTGCATCTATCAATCTATCCAATTGTGGTAATAATTCGTGGGCTTATTTTGTATCTTTTGCATATTTAGTCAATGTTTTACAGGCGACTTACCAGTAGACATGTCTGTCTTGAATACTAACTCAGAACCACTCTGAGTCATTAAGCCTCAGAAAAAACAAAAACAAAAACAAAACAAAAACATGAAGAAACTTGCAGGTTGTTTTTTTTTTTTTTTTTCCTGTGATTCCTTGTAACTTTTTCTCCCCATGATTCCTCTTGCAGAAATTAAAAAAGAAAAATCCAGGACGACTTCTTCAGTTTTGAAGAATAAAGGTAATAGAGTCAATTTAACATAACACTAGAAATTTATTAGCAAAAATATCTGGAAGAGTCCGTAGTAACCTAGAATCATCTCCTTCACAGATGGGTGAGCCCAAACTGCTCAGGTCACATTCATATATTTGAAAACTTGTATTTATTGACTTATCCCTCTTTCTTCCAGTTCACTATGACTTAAAAAGTGCTCTGAATACAATTTCCAAAAGAAAGGATTTTCCTTAAATAATGAAAAGAGTAAAAAACAAAGTTAGAAGGGAAGTAAAACTATGGAAAGAACTTGCGTCCATGTGCTCTGATTCCCTCTTTTCTATCCATTCACAAAATATATATTTAGTGCAGAATCATCTCTGGAGAAATATGGCAAAGCAAGTAACAGGGAGGAAGACTCAGGAATTGAAGTGCTCAATTGTTCTTTTCAAAGACTCTTAGTCAAGTTTGGTCTGCTTGAGTCTTGTCAGGTTCTTTGCTGCTGTAAATGAGCAAGCCATTCTTATTTAAATTTTGTGATCTCAGTCTTTGGAATGGACTGACTTTCCTTTCTGTCCATCTGAATCCCAGGCATTTTCTAATACTAATGTTCACATAAAACATTAATCCTTCTCAGTCTACTTCAACTTTCACTGAACCCTCTTGTCTAAATTCACAAACATATATTTATAATCTAATATATATATATATATACACATATATGTTTTGTATTATTTAGTTGAAATGCCACCTATTTAAGCATCAAGAGCTAATGTTATTCATGTTAATTTTTTATGTGGACTGATAAGTACCACATTCAATAATTACTGCATCTAGTATACAGTAATCAGAACATGTGCTCACTAGACATCGGGAGTACAAGAAAGGCATGGTCTACGCCCTCATGGAATTTACAGTGTTAATTACATAATTAATTAAAACAGTAGGAATTATAGAAGGGATACACAGGATGCTGTAAGGGGCTGTAATCGGGGATTCTAATCGAGTCTGGGGAAGCAGAGGAGGCTTTCCTGAAGAAGTGATATTTAAATTCAAGTAAGAAGGATGAGGAATTAGCCAGGCCCAAGTGTAAGAATTGTTTGAGAGAAGAACTGAAGCAGGGCATCTGCTCTTTGCTAGGCACATTGATATCTACTTTATACATTTTGCTTCAGCAAGTTGTGCTTGAAATCTCAATTGTTTTATAAACGAGGAAGCTGAGGCATAGATATATAATGTAAGCTACTCGGTATCCCATTGTGGCTAAGAGGTGAAGGCAAAAATCAAAGTCAAGTCTTTTAGACACTAAAGTTCATCTTTTCATTTTAACACAGATACTGCTTGCTCCTTAAAATAGGGTTCTTATATTTGTATTCTTCAGAGCAATTTTGCTTTGAGGGTAGAGTTTATTACCTAAGTTTGGAAAATCTATTTGACTCATTGGCTCTGCATATAGAAAAATGGTCTTTGTCCCTTTGTTATTGGGGAAGTCTCCCCTTAATTCCCACAGAAGAGTTTAGTCTACTCTTTCTCCAGTGATTATCTGACTTTGAGAGAGACTCTTTCTCATTCTCCTCTCTCATTTTATCTGACAATTAACGAGAACACTGTCCTTTGCATGAGAACTAAAGGTGTCATTGAAAGATACTACCAGGAAAATCCAAATATATGTATGTCTACTTATATACACATATATGTATATGATTTGCAAACCATAATTTGCACGAGGTAAACCTTCCCCCCTTCTAATGTAGTATGAGATACATTTATTTTGGTCCACAGTTATGCCACAGGAATATTTGGACCATATATTATTGTTCGCAATAAAAGCAGCTCAAAAGAAAGGTTGGAGCTTACCTCCAAAGCTACCTTTGAGGCATTGATGATTATCAAAAATTTAAACTACTACTTAAAGACCTCACTTGTACCAAAGCTTAAACTAGTTGGAAATGGTAGTTGTAAAAATTTGTCTTAGAAAATATTATCTGGGAGATTTAAATCCACACCGACCACTAAGTAGACTCCTGTAATTTCTATTTTTGTTGTTATTGTTATTAATGCACAATTGCAGGCAATTTTCTAGTGAATACTTTTCCCTCAATGTTAAATTCTGTACTGTTTGCAAGATGTTTCCACAGTCACTAGAAAATAATGTATACAAAGGTTCACTGCCTATGATTATTGATTTAGAACTATTTCAAGTGCACCTCTTTTCTTGCTCAACTGTGTTAATGCTGTCAAATGTCTTTGTTATACATTAGATATTATTTTAGAAGAAATTTATTGCCATCTTTCCTTTATTTTCTGAATATAATTTATCATTACAAAAAAAATCAAAGAAAAAATTTGCAGTGTTACCTGTAAGATGTCAGGGACATTAAAAACCTCTGCAATAATACTGTTTTTGGAGAAGCTCTTTGAAGCCTGCTGCTGAGGTGTGGCAGAATCAGAATGAAGCAATTCCACTTGCAAAAAAGCCACTTAGTGCATTGGAGTCACTGTATTTTGTGAGTTCTTTCTATTAAGCAGCTAAAAGGTGGCCTACATTTGCCAGTCTCTCAGCGATTCCACTTGCATGTACACATTAGAATCCATACTGAAGCAATGCTAGAACTCATAAAACGAGGATTATTACACAGAAATCATTAGGGGCCACATTTATTGGGAATTTGATGACCATGAGTAACTTAAGCATTTAGAGAAACATCATTAGGCTGCATCTTGTTTTAAGAAGCTATAGAGAGGTCTAGGGATGATTGTTCCAAACAAAAAGAGCAGGGGAAAGACACATCCTTCTGGCTTTTGCTACTGGTTCAGCTACTGACTTCCCTCGGGCACTGGACTCACCTAAGTCCTGCCAACACACCTGCCAGAGCAGAGCCCTGCTCGTGGGGCTTTGACCACCCAGAAACCTGACAATCCCGTGAGCCACCCCTGTTATTGGTTGTCTTCCTTGTGACATCCACCCTATCTTACTGCCGCTTGTTCTAACACCTGGTCTGATTTATCTGAGGATGTAAGATTCACCCATGGATTACAGACCGAACCCCAACAAGGCAACAAAGGGATTCATTAATTTCTCCTCTACTGGAATGCAACAGCGGCAGCCTTAGGCTCCTCTGGTATTGAAGTAATATGATGGACGTTTGAATTATTTTCTAGTTTTGTGACCCAGGCCTGTGTATGTTTGGATCTAATACCAGAGGCTTCTCAGCGGAGCTTGTTTTTCCTTATATTCTGATGCTCAGGACCATGCACCTGATGATCCCCCAATTTCTGGCTTCGACAAGCTTTCTCTTGCCCATTCCCACCTGTACAAACAAAAGCTTGAGCTCAGCACGAAGGAAGTTGTCTGAGGACTTTGAAACTGATCCCCAGTGATGTATACTTCATCGTGGACACTCGCCCTAGCTTATTACTGCCTTTGTCTGGAGGCAGGTTAGGGGGATTAAAAACCTGAAACCATTTTCCTATTCCTTTGTGATTTTTTTTCTCCATCACAACCTCTTTGCTCAGATTACTTTGAGAATTCAAATTTATATCTAAGCACCTTTAAATACATTCTAGATCTTGATAATCAAGATTCATAAGCCTACCTGTAGGCTCTTGTACAAACACAAGGAAACTACCATATTTGTGAAATCGCACACAAAAAGTGCTCTCCAATGCTTTGCTCCTGACAAACAATACAGATGACTTAAAAATACCTTAATAGCTGACCCAAGCCAACAATATACCTATCCCTCCTAATATAGAAGTACAGAATTTCCATATAACACTCTCCACAGTTTTGGTCAGCTTTGATATCCTGCTCCCTTCCTAAAGGTCCAGCCTGTGGACTTCCTAAATCAGATCAAAACCCCTTGAAGTCAAAAAGGACACTGAGAGGAAATGAGCTGTAGGAAAGTCCATGCAGGAGAAGATCCAGCCTGAGAGCAGAAAGCATCTTCCCATTATCGAGCTTTGAAATAAAAATCACTTCTATTTTCTGAGAGCTTTCTCCATATTTGAGGTGATGAGTTTATGACTTTTAAATACATTATAAAATTACATCTGTTATTCTACTTCTTCCTTCTTTCTCCACCAATATCAAAGCAGTCTTGTGGGTCCTCTGCCTCAGCCTTGGATTTTATAACTACTTTAATCTCATGCAAACATATATGTTTAACCGATTTAAAACAACATGCTGTATCTTGAATTCTCAAGTTCCAAGCATACACTCCCCCACCCCACTAGGGATCTGTCCCCACCATCACTTCTCATTTCACAATACATTAATTTTTTTTTGGTTTAACCAGGAAATGCAAAAGCAATAAATTACCCCCATTAGCTTGAAAAAAGTTAATGAAGCTTCTCAGTCTGTTTATTCAATCCATGGCTCTTGATTTCATCTTCAGATGCTGAAATATAGAAAAAAAAATAGGCCCTACTTATACTTAGCACGTTAAATGGCAATATGGACTTTTCCTTGCCACCAAATCCATTTAAAAATATTCTGCCAACATATGGATATTTAAGGCTGTAGCTTATCTACCAAGAAAATCTTGCTTTGAGGGACACAGCTTTTTCAGTAGGACTCCTAACTCCATTCATGACCCTGTCCACAGTCACCTGGATTCAGTTCTAAGTGATTGCTTGAGTGGAATATCCATTCACAAGTGCCACCATCATATGCTGCATTCCCACCCCAACCCATAAGGTGGGAATAGAACAGAGGGCTGGCAGGATAGATTTTTTTTTTTTTTTCCTTTCCTTCCTTTCTCACTGCATTAAAAGCCATTTTTGTCAGCGAAATGGACACTGAGATACAATGTTGCAGAGAAGGCAGAAAACTGGTTTATCTTTTATATAGGCTGTAGACGAAACATGATGCTGTTCAAGACATCACTCATTTATATGTCTGGAACCCATGATATGATTAGAATCAATTTGTATTTGAACCTGGTAGAATAAATGAAGTTTTATTTTGTTTTAACTAAGGACCACATTTTTAAGATGTTGGGAGTTTGTGGATAAAATTGTCCTTGTATTTTATTTCAGTCTTATTCTTGAAATTAGTTTGACTTGAGTCTGATGACTAAAGCACTGCATTTCCATAACAGACGCAGGGTTTTCCATTTGTTTATTTTATAAAAAATCACATAGCCTGAAAGAAATAAACTAAGCTAATGCTGATTATAACAGTTTTGGGAGAATTCTAGAAGCTGTACATTTTTAAAAATTACAGCTAAAATAAGTTCCTATCCCCCCAAAAGCCCATTCTCTTAAATGAACAAATAGATTATAACTCACTCAAAAATTTACATTTCTTTTAAGTGAAAATGAGCAGAGGATGGCTTGTTGTACTCTATACTGTTGTTTCCTTGTCTCTGTATGATTAAAATCATTTTTGAAGGAAAACATCATGTGATTTCCACCCAGGTTCACCTTACTGATAGCTGACTGACTCCACTATATATGTGTTCTCAAATCCTTTTATGTTGGCTTCAAATAAATGCTCAATGTTTCTTTCCAGAGCCTGTTAAGGGGAAAGAAGTGAAAGTTCCAGTTTCCCTAAAGGAAAAAGGTAATATTGTATAATGAAATGTAAAAACACATTGACCTGCTTACTGCATATTCAGTTATTTGCAACAAAGTAATATATCATTTATTTTTCAGGCTTTTAAAACTATAACTTTCATATGCCCTTGTATATTTTTGAACAAAGGAGAAAAGACTATTTTCTATCATAAAATTCTAAATTGTACTATGAAACAACAAAGACAAGAGTAGCTATGTCAGAAATACCATGGAAGCTTTTTAAAATGCGTATGTTATTCGGATTCCACGAGTCTGTAGTGGAAAAATGTGCATTTTATAAATATCCCAAGGTGAATCTTATAAGGAATAGCTATGGAAACCGAAGATTTAAGATAAAAATACTTAAAATTTCTCAGTGATAGCTTGCCATGCTGTTAAGTTCGGATACAATAAAACTAAACAAATTTTATAGCTAGGAGGAACTTAGAGATAAACTATAGTCCAATACCCTCATCTTATAGATAAATAAAACTGGAATAGTCAAGAAGTTTTTCAAAGTTATTGTAATTTGAAATAGAGCCAGCATAAAAATTTGATCTTCTTAATCAAGCACTATAATAATGCATCCTAGTGCATTCCCATTATACTAGGCTCAAAGTAATGTGGATTCTGACATGCTATACACCAAATTATGTCCCCTAAAACAAAAGTAAATATGCTAAGTCCAATGTAATATATTTAGTTTCTAATTAACTCCAGTACGTTCTATGGGCATGGTATCATACTCAGAATTATCTAATATTCCTTGTTGTCAAGATAAACATAAGTGAACCAATGAAACCATGAAGTATACCTACTATATTGAATATTAGAACCTGTTTCTACATTTACCTGAGGAGAAGGTCTACAGGAATAATTAGCCAATTAATGCACAGGGACATAGTGGTAAAAATCCCAACTTACTGGCAGTATTTTATTAAAAGGAAAGAAACTTTTGGTGAACTTGTAACACATGTGTTGGAGTTGGGAGAGTTATGGGAGAGCTGGGGGAGGGGAAAGCTGACAGAAGAATCAGTCAGAGAAATGAAGGGTGCATGGAGAGTCTTCATTAGTCAGTGTAGCAATGTATAAAAAACATACCCTTAAGTCATATTTTTCTAACTTTGCGATTAATTTTAAATTGAACAAAATTGCTATTTAATGAAACACAAGAGCACAACATGATTTTTTTCTCAGCCCATAGATGTACTTGATTTTTTTAAAAAGTATTTTAAAGCAACGTAGACTTCAAACCTATTAAGGAATTTATGTTTCACTTTAGAAATGTATTATCATATCTAAAACTTTATCATCATTTATGATAGTAGTTATTTTGGTGCTATATACAACTTTATGCTATTCTGGTATAATATGAAAATTCGAATATTTTGCCCTGTAAGAGAATTCTTACGTGTAATGTTAAATGTCCAGTAGATAGCAAAATGTAGCTACATGTTAAAGAATGAATTAATTGTGAAGACTGACATTCCTATGGATTTACCTAAACACTAATTCATTTTCAAGAAACTCTAGATTTCTTCGGCATGATCTGATTGGTGATTAGAATGGACAGTTACATCACAATCTAAGTTGAAATGATTTGATGCCATTAAGTAATTTAATCATTTAATGATGCTATTATTCCTTTGCCAATCTAAAACAGAAATATAAAAAAAATGAGGAACGACAAACATTGCAAATTTGCACATTTTTTATTAAGGAAGTTCAGTTCAAAAAGATTCCCCTAGAAGAAATGCATGTGGAATATATACATATGAACGAAAAATAGTTCAGGTTTCCACCAAAATCACTTGATGTGCATTTTAGTCTTTGATCCCTGGACATATATACTTAAGAGCTTCCTTTCTTTTTTTCCCTCATTCCAGGTATCCTTTTTTCATCATCCTGTACCATATGGTCAGTGTAGCATGAGCCAGTTCATGGTCACAGATAATGGTGGTGGAAAATAATTTTGGAAAAGATACATATTTTTAATATTATACCCCTATTTCATGAATGCTGAATTTTTGTTATTGCACCATTTTCTTCCTAATTTTTAATGACAAGTATGTATAAACAAGGGATGGTTTGCATAAAAAGTCAATTAAATGCAGTCACCAGAACAATTATTTTATTTTATTGAAGTATAATTGACATACAATATCTTACTAGTTTCACATGTACATCATGATGATTCAATATTTTTATTGAATCACCATACAAAGTTACTGTCACCATACAAAGTTATTACAATATTATTGACCATATCCCCTATAATGTACACTACATCCCCATGACTTACTTATTTTATAACTGGAAGTTTGTATCTCTTAACCCTCTTCACCTATTTCGCTCTTCCCCCACCTCTGTTAATCAACAATTTGTTAAATTTGTTTCCTATATTTATGAGACTATTTCTGTCTTGTTTTGTTTGTTTTGTTTTTTAGATTCCACATATAAGTGAAATTATATGGTATTTGTCTTTCTCTGACTTATTTCACTTAGCAGAGTACCTTCTAGGTCCATACATGTTGAAAATGGCAAGATTTCATTCTTTTTTGTGGCTGAGTAAAGCCCATTGTTTATATATGGTTAGAGTAGGATTTGAGACAAAAAGAGAACAAATCTGAGCAGAAAAGATAAATTTCACACTGGGAAAATGTATTGCAATGCATATAATGAACAAAGCATAAAGAATCACATTATACTTTTTAAATCTACAGATTAATAAAAACAGAAGAAACACACCTGAAATGCCAAATTTGTTGACTTTTATTTTGAACATAGCTAATTGAACAAACAACCAAAAATTAATTTTATCATCACTGAAACATGTGGGTAAGATTTGTAATTTTTAATCAGGACTGAATAATGTAACTTATTTCCATGATATAGTAAAAGTCAAATAATTGAAAGAGAAACGATAGCTGGAATCTATCTCAACTACATGAAGTTTTTTAATAGGATATTTATATAAACCCCATTTTAGTACTAAGATGATGTATATAAAATAATTTGAGTAATCTTGGAAGATTATTGTAGTCAGAATTCAATATCATGGACTTGATAATATTTTATTTTATTTTTAAAGATTTATTTATTTATTTGAGAAAGAGAGAGAGAGAGCATGTGTGGAAGGGCAGAAAGGACAGAGGAAGATGGAGAGAGTCTTAAGCAGACTCCATGCTGAGCGCAGAGCTCGAGTTGGGGCTCAGTCTCACGACCCTGAGATCACGACCTGAGCTGAAACCAAGAGTCAGATGCTTAGCCGACTGTACCACCCAGGCGCCCCAACTTGATAATATTTTAGAAGGTAATAATACAATTCAAAATCACTTCAACATATTGGAAGCTAGGTTCAATAGAAATGAGTGTAAGGAATTCAATTTGGGACAAAATCAAATTGTATAGGTTTAAGAGAAAAACGCTGCACAAAAGCAGCATAGAAGAATTTTGCCTTAAAGAATTCCTCAAGTGAATACGAATAAAAAATTCAGCACTAGAATTTGAAAATATGAATTATACTGCTAAGAGTGACAATAATAGTTCACATCACCATTGCTCTTTACTCTATTTCGAATGATTTTGAGCCTCATGGCCTTGTATGGTGTGTAGTTGATTAAAAATTTTCCCATTTTAAAAGTGTAAAAAAACAACAACCATACTTTACATGTTTACATACTCCACAAGCACTTTAGTAGATATTTTCTACTAAAATAACCAAGACAAAAATCATTACATTTTCTATTTGCTCATTCACCCTTCCGTGTTTTTAATTTTCTGATTTTTCTCCAATCCTTTCATTATCTCCTTTTGGGCTATTTTCACAAAGTGCAAAGTGATTGTCCTTATTTCAGAATATCATATTTGATTCCAAATATTCTTCATTGCACTTAAGACTTTTTTTTGTAGTAAGGTAGGTGCTTGGAGGGGGGCCTTAATGCTTTCTTTATGGAAGTTTCTTAGTTACAAAGAATGACCACCAGGAAGTGAGAATTCCTGTGAATCTATTTTGGAAGAACATAAAGTATTTTGTTCAAGCACAGCCCAGTGGAAGAACTGGTACATAGCAGTTGTGTTAAATCTGGTTTAGCCCTTTAGAAGAACTACTCCAGATGAACTGCCTGGTTTGAGGACATCTGTGTTTGAGGTTTCCCACTTCCCATTAACTTTTCTATAAAGATTCTGATTTTTGTGTCCAGCTGATTGGTTGTATATATTTGATCTAAACAAAACAAAATAAACAATAAGTACAACTTTGGTTTCTACCAGGCAAAGTCAGAAAGTTTTAGCTTGTCCATCCATCTATCTCTTTCTCTCACTTCAGTTGCCATGTAACATGACATAATTTAACATGATATCATAAAAGTAGCTGAAAACACTGAAAACACCAATTTTCTTTTTTTGCATACTTATATTTTAGATTAGGAATTAATAATCTTCAATTTCATATTTGCATGAAAAAATAGTTTTTAGCTACTTCTGCCTCATAAAATTTGGTGGGTAGCTTCATGTGACATTAAAGATAAGGGTCAATCATTTAATTTGATATGAAAAAGTAAAAGCTTTTCTGGTAATTAAAATTATTTAAGCATCAAATCATAGACAAAAACCAAGTGGTCAGCTACTTAATTCTAAATATTTGCTTATAAAATTAAGCTAGACTCACAATTTTGCTGTATTTTCTCTAATGATTTTCTTAAAGAAGTTTATAGATCATATTAAACAGACTCAAATATGTGGATTATATACAATAATATATTTAGTATAATAAATAAGGTTATAGTTATAGCATTTAGAAAGTAGTACTATAAAAATCCATATATTTTATCATTTATATTAATCAAAGTAATATTTCTTCAACAAATAGCAAAGTAGACGGTGAAAACAAATAAAGACTTTGATGGTAAATCTGTGAATAATTTTATTCTGCCACAACTTCTATTAAATCATAGAAATCACTATGGAACCAAGAATATCTTGACTAATTTTCCAAGTCATCATTTGTGATATTCCCTCTTATTGTACTTTTTAAATTGGTGTTTAATATGTGTAAGTCCTAAGGTTGGTTTAATATTTGTTGTTGTTGCCTTAGCAAACTCTCAATAGTTGTTGCAAATTAATATTGAAATGAAAAGTAAATTTAAAGAAATGACTCCAGGATAACCCCTCACATGACTTCAAACGTTAATTTTTTTGCTGATAAACTTTTCATCACTTATAATGGAATAGAAAGTAGGGGAAATATTCAGACAACTTATTTTCACCTGCATTTTTCTTTTGTGTTTTTCCTCAATTAATGACTCTTCAGTATTTTTCAAAACATTTATTGAGTCCCTACTATGTTTGACAAACTGGTTGGTTGGTTAGTTGGTTGGTGGCTTTTTTAGGCACTGTGTTTGATGCTGCAAATCTTAAATGATACAAGTCTCCAATTGCACCGAATTAACTTAGAGGCAGACATATAAGTACAAAATAAAATCCAGATGCTGAGAATCCTTTCACAACATGTACATATATTAAATCACCATGATGTACACTTTAAATATCTATCAACTTTATGTGTCACTTATACTGTAATAATGCTGAAATAAAAATAAAATAAAATGGAGTAAAATAAAACAAAATCCACTGGAGATAAGTAAAATAAGAATTATACCCAATGCTATAAAACTATAGAGAAAAAGTAACTTTAAAGCAAAGAATGCACATCTCATATTTAAACAGAGATACATTGTAATATAAAATATAACAAGTGGAACATGCCTTTATATATAGTTTTTCCCTTCTGGACACTTGTCATTTTGCTCAAGAGTCAAAGAACAATATGTGTAAATGATAATATATGAACAGAACAGATTTAATTAAGAACAGAACAGTCAACTTAATAGTTTGTAAAAACTACTCTATGACATAAAGATGTCTTAAGAGGTAGCCTTTAGCTATTTTAGGGTAGTTACTAGCACTAGTCTTATGAGATGCCAGTTTTCTCATTAATCAAATTCTGCCACTATATTCTACAAATTCTATGAAATTTTAGTTACATAGGTGAATCTTATTTGTGTCTGTATCTGTTTCCCCTTTCAGTAATAAAAAATCTGATTAGAGTGATTTTTAACAAATAAGGAGTTTGTTTTGGGCAACAAGGTGACCAAGGGGAGGAAGACTAGGGTGGAAAATTGTTCAAGGAGGTTGTCAAGAATCCAGGCTTCTGGCTTCACCTTCCTTCCAACTTTGCCACCATTAGCTTGTGTCTTTGGTCTTAAGGATGGCAAGTTTGCTGCAGAACATCCAGGTATTTTACAAGTATTCTTGCCAGGAACAGGACAAAGATTCAAAACCTTTTCCTCACAAGGCTTTGTCTATTTGGGAAGGAAAGCCTATTTCAGGGAATTTTTGTCCACACCTTTCTGGCCATAACTGCTTCACAGTGGCTAATCCAACTCCAAGAAAATTTGGGAATTCTTGTACTTCATTTTCCAGCCTCTGTATTAGAGGAAGGAGAGGGAAAAAGTGTGAGAATAGATGTTGAGTGAACCAGCCTACATCAGCCACAACAGGCAATATACGAATATAATTTCTTTTTAAAATATATGAACATTGTGATAAAATTAGAGTCCCCTGTGAGTACTACCAAGATTGTTCTTTAATATTTTTTCACTTGACAATGTATCTTGAATTTTATCATATTAGTATACAGAAAATACAATGGTAGCCAAATATTGGGTTTCAGCTTTCATAGAAGTCTAACAGAAGGTGATGAATATTAAGGGGGGGAAATCACACAAATAAATGAACACCTATAAAACTGAGAGGAATGCTTTGACAGAAGGAGCACAGTACTATGAGTATAGGCATAGAAAAATCTGACGTAGGTTGGGGAGTGAAGGAATGTTTCCCAGTGGAACAACATTTGATCCAAGGTGTGAATGATGAGTAGGAATTTTAACCAGTGACGAAATTGAGAATAGGAGAGAGCAAGGAGTAAAGAGGTGTTTCAACACAGTCAAATTTCTTGTGAAAGAGGACAGTGTTATGCAAGAGTAGAAAGTGTTAACAAGAGAGGCACAGAACAAAGATAAGAGATAAGCAGAATTTTGAAGACCAGGAATAGGCAAACTGTGTTTCATGGGCCAAATCTGAAACATGAGATAAGAATGCTTGTACATTTTTAAATGGTTGAAAAAAATCAAAAGAAGAATAATATTTGGGGGCACTTAAAACATGTAAGAAATTCAAATTTCAGTATCTATAAATAATATTTTATCAGAATACAAATAGACTCATTCATTTGTGTTTTGTCTGCCCTAATAATGGAGTTGAGTAGCTACAACAGAGATCAAATGGCTTGTAAAATTAAAATATTTACCATGTGGTATTTTACAGAAAAAGTTTGCCAACCCCCACTATAAGCCATATTAAGGATTTTGGTATTTAGTTTAAGGGCAGTGGACATACACAAAAGTATTTTATACATGTTTGAGTGTATAGGGGACGAGGGTTGTATTCTGTAATGGCCACTATGGCAGTGGGTTGGAGAAGGGCAGAATGGGATTCAAGAAGACCAGTTAAGATGCTACTGATAATATCTAGGTGAGTGCTTATGATACCTTGACCTGGGATGGTTGCAGGTGAAATGGAGAGAAGAGGACGTTTTTGACAAATATAATATTTAATAAGATTTCTATTTTATACAACTAAATGTTTGGTGACACCACTGAGATGCAACACCAGAAAAGGATAAGCTTAGGATAAATCATAAGTCTGGCTTGCAACATGTTGAGTTTGGGGTGCTTATAGGACATCCAAGTAGAAATGTAGAGTTGGATGCTGACTATCTGAGCATAAGGTTCAGAAAAGGAAATCAGGTTAAAGATAGACTTGTGGGGTATTTTTGCCAGTGTACGGAGTTTGAAGGTGTGGGCGTGCATGGATGAGTGATGGAAAGAGTCAAGGTGAGAAGAGTAAAGTTCTGAGTAGAGTTACTAAAGAGTACATTTAAAACTGAATCTTGAGGAACCCAGAACATTCTTTTTAGCATGAATAAAACCAGGCATCTTGAGGGCCAATACTAGTAATCTATCTGCCCTGCTTTTTATTTTCTAAAAGTTGGTATTTTATGCATTTTCAGTTGTCACTAGTTTTTAAGTCTTATTCTGAAGGTTCCAATGTAGATTCTACAAACATTATTTAAACACTGATTTATCCACATACAGACCTGCAGGGAAAAGCTTGGCAGTTTGTTGAAGAGTAGATATTATATACTCTGCTTTTATGAGAAAGAATCAAAAGCAGTTGGTCTCAGAGATTTATCCCAAAGACCACCTTTTAGAATATGTTAACTAAATGTGTGTCAGTCAGAACGTAACCAATGTTCCTAAACTGCTGCATTATCTAGTGACCACAGATAGTCTGATGTCCAATGACTGACATAAAAAGGATCAAGTTTTCTTCTGAAAAGTTCTAGTTTTAATGTTATTTATTGTTCTAATTCTCTAAACTGACATTACAAGGATTTATTTTGTCTTTTGTAACTAATCATTCCTAATAAGCAAATACAACTAAGCTATATAGTTGATTCACCATTCTGAATTTAAAAAGTTTCACAAATTGTGAATTTAAAAAATTCACAAATATCATCTTTGCTTATGTCATTGTCATCCTCTAAGAAATATTAGAGCTTCCTGTGATACTGTTTTTAAAATCTAACAGCTGACCTAGAATACTTGATTTCATAATCGACATTAGTATTTTAAATTTTGTGTAATTTTTTTCCTGTTTTTCTTTGTGTGACTTGATTCTGATTCAATTCTTGACATGATTTAATTCTGCTTTGAGTTATTTTAGGGAGAAAATATTATGACTATCATGTTAACAGTGAAGAAATTGATGCAAAAAGATTAAAGGATTATCTAAAGTTTCTATGCTGGATTAGCTACTTAGTATCAGACTTAAATGCACCTAAAAATAATCTCACTTTCCTTTGTTCTTCGATATTGGAATAAATTAGCAAGACTTATCCTAATGTGGTATCAAAGTTGTTTTTTTCCCCATAACAATTTTTTGTGTTTGGTAGGATTGGAGAAAAGTTACAGAGAATTTGTTGATTAAAAAAAGACCAGTTAGATTCAAAAGCATAAAATGTCCATAGGTACCTTTACAAATCCATGATTACTCACTTCTTGAAGAATTCTTTAAGTGCAAATTGAACCAGTAATTGTAGCTCTGTCACTCTAAGCAGCAACTTACAGACTAATACTTTTCCTGTTGTGCCCACCAAAATGCCAAGTTGATAGAATGGAAAGGGGTTATGTGTTCGTAAGAAAAGCAGTTGAGGTTGCCAGAATTTTCTCTCTTGTAATCATTGGCTTTACAAAATTAATGTATCCAAGCACTGTGAATTTTTATTTTCTCCCTCCAAAACATTAATGCACAATGATAATATATATACAACTATATGTATATGAAATATATAAATAGTTACAAAGGTAAAGCCCCAAGATTCCTTCCTTGGTATTCTTTCCATTTAAACTCTCATTAAAAGGGTCAAAGTAGCAGGAGAAAATGAATCACTGTCCTTTTGCATACCCACTTTTGTTGTCACTCCAAGCTGCCTTATGCAAATATTCAAATATGCTTTTCTCCTTGAGGGGAATTTTTTTTTAAATGTCACAGTTTTTTTTTTCATTTTTCCTGCATTCTTTTCTCACATAAGGTCATGCATTATTTTTACATATTCAAGTGAGATATAGGATGATCCATACTTAAACCTGTGACCTTTTATTAACTTCACTGATTATTCTCACTTCAAGTTAAAGAAAATGAATGTTAGTGCCCAGAGAAACAAGGAGGAATCTAGTTAAAGACTCTCCCTTTGATAAGGAGAAACCAAAGAATGTCTACTTACTTACCTTGACTATTGATTGTTACACAACTTTCTGAACTTATTGAATGGTTTAAAGTTAACTGGCTCATTACCTAAAATATATTCAACCAGCCAACCTGCCATCTTCAAATAACATCACAGGATGCTGTTCTGACTGACTATTCTTTGGACAACTGATAGGTGCAGCCTTTTCCAATATTCCTTACTTGTTTCAGTGTGTACTCTTCACAATGGGAAACTCCAGGAAGGAAAGAATAATGAGGCACACATAGGGAGGCATCAAAGAAGGAGAAGATAAAGGCAGAGTGACACTATCAGAAACACAGTACATTGTATTTAGCATATACAAAAGACAAAAAATCACGAAAATGAAATGATGACAGAATGAGGCAGGAAAAATGTATGCGTTGATTCTGTGCTTCAGAGAATGTCCTTTGGCTCATTTTGTATCTTTAGTGTCCACTCAGCAAACTTTCCTTGTGAGCATCAAACTCCTTGGGAATCTTGCCAGGGAAGGATTGCAGAATCAGGACTTAAGACATAAAGCACTGAGTCAGGCATTAAATGCTGGCATTACGAACTGGAGCTGTTTGAGAACTATGCCTACAGAAGTTTTTAAAGCATACCTGTTTTTTTTTTATTTTTTTTTTAAAGATTTTATTTATTTATTTGACAGAGAGAGAGACACAGCGAGAGAGGGAACATAAGCAGGGGGAGTGGGAGAGGGAGAAGCAGGCTTCCCACCGAGCAGGGAGCCCGATGTGGGGCTCGATCCCAGGACCCTGAGATCATGACCTGAGCCGAAGGCAGACGCCCAATGGCTGAGCCACCCAGGCGCCCCAAGCATACCTGTTTTTTGTTGTCGACCTAATGGAAATGAGAGGTGAGAGAGAGAGACAGACACAGAGAGAATATGCGTGTGGGAGCACGTGGTTTACATGTAGGCATACGTGTTATGAAAAAAGCCCCGCTCAGTAGCTGGGGACTCTAGCTTAGCTTTAAAACAACCAGTTATAAGGGCACCTGGGTAGCTCAGTTGGTTAAGCACCTTTGGCTTGGGTCATGATCCCAGGGTCCTGGGATTGAGCCCCTTATCGGGCTCTCTGCTCAGTGGGGAGTCTGCTTCTTCCTCTTTCTCTCTTTCTCTTTCTCAAATGAATAAATAATTAAATAAAATCTTTTTTTATTGACATATAATGTATTATTTGTTTCAGGGGTACAGGTCTGTGATTCATCAGTCTTACACAATTCACAGTGCTCACCATAGTACCTACTCTCCCCAGTGTCCATCACCCAGCCACCCCATCCCTCCCACCCCCCTCCACTCCAGCAACCCTCAGTTTGTTTCCTGAGATTAAGAGTCTCTTATGGTTTGTCTCCCTCTCCGGTTTCGTCTTGTTTCATTTTTCCCTCCTTCCCCTATGATCCTCTGTCTTGTTTCTCAAATTCCTCAAATCAGTAAGATCATATGATACTTGTCTTTCTCTGATTGACTTATAAATCTTTTAAAAAAATAAAATAACGAGCTATAAACTAGTTAATTCATTTACTCTGGATAATTATATCTGACCAGGGCAAATTAAATATAAAAATCTAAAGATAATGTGCAGCAGTGTTGAATGTGGGTGAATCTGTTCAAATGGGCTTTTCCACCTACGTAAGGCTTTAGTTAATGGGACAGGGATTCCACCTCATATTTTGGTCTAAACCACCTAAAACTGAAGCTTATAAATTTGATTTTCCTGGCATCTTGAAACCACATTTTTACATTATTTTGTGTCAGTAACAATTTTTGAGTGTTGGTATAATAGTCTGGGGATATTTTAGGTGCTATGTTTCCAAAGACGAGCAAGATAAAATCCCCGTCCAAGAAAATCTCACAATACTTGAAAAAGAGGGCTGGAAAAGAGGAAGAGTGAAGTCGTCTCCAGTGGTGCCTGAGACCAGATATATCAGATTTTTTTATCCAATCTATTGACATCTGCTATTTAGATATCAGTACCTGAGAACTCGGGAAATATTTATTAAATTATTGGGTCTAATTGTAGCCACAAATACATCAGCTAATTATCATTTTCCACTTCATAAGGTGAGAAAATGAAAATTTAGTTTCAGATGCCTCTCATTAGGTCATTTGGTTAGTAAAAGAAGGGAATAAATTTCAAACCAAGGGATTTTTTGTCCAGTCAGTTTATGTCTGTCTGTTTTTGTCCAACTACAGTACAAAATGATCTCTGCAAACCCTTAATTTGGATGAGATTGCATAATTACTTGAGAATGCCATCACCTTGCACCTTGATTATGCATGGAGGATTCATCAATTTATAAACAAAAATGATACTGATTTAGAAACTCAGGCAGGAAAAATGGAAGCATAGAGAATGCATAATGTTTCAAAACCATCTGGACATGGTTAAAAAAAGAGGAAGGAAAACATCAAATAGCCCATAGGATATTGAAGTAAAGAAATGCAGACACAGATAAGATGAGAAGACATGGAGAAGATGATGCCAAGGTGTTGGTTCTCTGTGTGACATCACCCGAACTTGGAACAGTATTTTCTTTTCGAGGTCTATGAACTGAAGAAGTTCCAAGTCAAATCTAAAGGTAGTCAGGTTTTTTTTCCTTTCTCACAATTGTGTTTACCTGGACCACAAAGTAATGTGTCCACAGCAGATGAAATCAAATGCTACCTATCAAAACAGATTGAGTGTGTGCAAAACAATTCCTCTCAAGACATGAAAAAACATGAATTCAGTGAGGGTTTTCTGAAATCCCAATTCTTGAAGCCAAGCTACTTGGAATGATAGTAGTTCTCCATCCCATCCCATAAAGCCTCATATAAAAAACAAAATGTGAAAGTGTGTGGGTGTGTGTGTGGGTGTGCTTTACATATAAATTATTTTTAAGTGATATAATGAGAACCACAGTGAAATTGTCTAAATGTGTATGTGTGTGCACTAGTAGCAGATTTTCATAAAAAAATGCAAATGATTACTCAAATGATGTGAAAATCATGGGTTTAGAATAAATTTATGAAAGCTACCTTTTAATTAAATATTTATTTATTTATTTACTTATTTATTTTTTATTATGTTACGTTACTCACCATACACCATAACATCATTAGTTTTTGATGTAGTGTTTCATGATTCATTGTTTGCGTTGTTTTATTCAAAAGGATTTTTTATTTCAAATATATTTTGTTTAACAGTATGGTAGAAAAATATAAGAAACATCATTTAAAATATCAATAGACTAGCAGGCACTATTTGCTTTGTATCTGATGCTGTTCCAAATGCTTCATGTAGTGTTCAATTTAATTTTTATAGCATCTTTTTTTTTATTATTGATGTAAACACTGAAGCACTGAAAGTGACTTGCTCAGGTCCCACGGGCACCTGAGGTGGATTTGGGATGTATGCCTGGCAATATGCCTTGTGTCCTTAGCCACCATGCTTTCCAGACTCCCTCAGACCAAAATCCACAAACATGTTTTACAAAAATAGATTTGGTGACTTGCTTTTAAATGTAAAACTTCCCATGCCACTGAACATGGAATACTACTCCAGGAGTATATGAGACAGCGATCAGTTTTCTATCAGTGCTCAATCTATTGATTTAGTTTAACCAGCTGGATTTAGGAAACTCATTTATACAACATGAGTTAATGACTGAAGAAAATAGAAACTTCAGTGGCTATGTAGTTTATGCCAATTATAATACTAATAACTCTGTTAGTAATTTGTCTACATAATATAATCTAGGTAAATACAACCAACCTATAAGATGTAGAAGGTGACTTACTGTATAGTTTTTATGTATGAAATGTTTGAAAGCTTTTCATTCTATCTGTAGTAATAGCAGTTACAGCTATTTGCTTATGAGTGCTTAAGGCTCTCAAGTCAGGAAAAAATCAGTATTCAAAGACCAGTTTTGCCCCTTAGTAGGGAAACTGTACATAGATAAATTATGAAGCCTCAGTATTGTTATCTCTAATGTGGGTGTAATAGTGGTATTTACCTTATAGGAGAGGTATGTGAGGATTATATAATTTCTTCATTTGTGCAACAAATATTTACTGATCCTTATTCTACACAAAGCAGTGATCTAGGCATGATGAGTCAGCAGAGAAAATAAAAATTCATCTCAAGACTCATGAAGTTTATATTCTGGGATAGGAGAGCAAATAAACACACGAACCTTTATTATTACATAAATAAAATATAAATAATGCATATGCATATAGTACACTTATTTAGTGAGTGCCATGAGGAAAGTATCATTGGCTGCAAAAGCTAATTATTATTATTATTTATTTTACATATAAGGTCTCTATGTATTGAAAAGCAAATATGAAAATGATCACAAAATAAAGTGGAAAAAGAAAAATCGATGATATTCAGCTTTTCCTTAAAAATATTTAAAATTGAGACATTCTTTTTTTAAAAGATTTATTTATTTATTTGAGAGAGAGAGAGAGCAGGTGGAAGGGCAGAGAGAGAGGGGGGAAGAGAATCCCAAGCAGACTCTGCTTGGGGCGTGGAGCCCTACCGGGGGCTGGATCCCACAACCCTGACATCATGACCTGAGCAGAAACCAAGAGTGGGACGCTTGACTGAGCCACCCAGGGACCCTTAAAATAGAGACATTCTTAAAAGAACGTTGATTCTTGGGACCTATATATTGTGTAGATTTATTTCTTTTGATTTCATGAAGATAAAACAGAGACTCTTAAACAGAGTTGATCTCCACGATGCCCTTCTCTGACTGAAGCACATACATGCTGAAGTGTTGCCTGGTCTGCTCTACTTGAGAGCATAGTGTTGATGACATTGAAAAATCATTAATGAAGCTCCCCTCCCCAGGCCCATCAGCAATTTACATTTCATAAATGAAATCAACAGCCTGGAAAAGTCAGTGCTGCACATGAAATGACAGGCTGTCTGCCTCAACTACTCAGCGTGACGATTTCTTGATTCCATGTCTCTGCAACGCTTGCATGTGGAGCCCAAAATAAAGGGCTCAAGTGACAAATGTTTATGAAAATCAGATATTTTGTTATTATACAATAATAATCAATGGTAAAAAACAATTCTAACAGTAAAGATTGGGTGAAAATAAAAATTCCCATTCCCTCTTTCTGGCCTCCAGGTCCCAATCTCCAGCACTAACCACTGTCCTTAGTTTCCTGAAACTTCTCAAAAAAGCCTTTTGACTAAACTTAAATATACACATATATTTTTATTTATAATATGTATATTTTATTTATATATACATACAGTTGCCATTTTCATATGACTAGGAACAGACATCTATATGTGACTCAATGAAGCCTTTTGAGTAAACTTAAATATAAATATATATATTATATTTATATGACCAGGAACAGGCATCTATATGTGAGTCAAAAATTAAAGTCTTAACCTTCAGTAGTAACACCATCTACAAAATGAAGGCACAGAGCTCTGAATAAGCAAGAAGCCTAATAAAAGTGATGCTCACCTTAGAAAGTCCTTTGACAATAATCTCACATAGCAATTACTGCCTTGCCTCTTCAAGAATAAAGACCTAACTCTGTAAAGAAAAAAAGAAAATTGCCATGCAATTTAAGTTTATGAGCATAATTTTAAAATAATTAAGCTCTTTCTATACATCACTTATAATTCTCATTAATTTTACAACATTATTTTCTCCATTGTAGGAATGACAAAATTGAGATCTAGGGTTTTAAGTAGTACCCAAGGTCACAAAACTTAGTAAGTGAGCTTGCTCCTAAAGCCAGATGATATGATCCAAAGCTTCTTTTTACACTTCCCATGAACTCATAACGTGTGAGGTCACGCTGTAAACGCTGTTTGCACAGTACCACAAATCAATAGTTCCATCATAGTACAAGGGTCCATGGACACATGCGTGTTGGACAGCGCATGTTCATAAGAGTGCCTGTAAAATTCTATGTACAAGATAAAAGTTGGTTCTGGTTGTACTGTATTCATAAAAATATTCTCAACAACTTTTATTTTTTTTAGAAGATCTCTTGACCAACATTAAGACTAAGATAATTCCATTTCAAGATTACAACGACAGTGTGACTGAGGGGGAGAGAGGCATGTGTAGAGTGGGAAGCAAAGCTCTTTCAAAGAGATAGCTCTACTTGATGAGCAACATGTTTGTGAACGTCATCCCAGGACAATGAAATATTGTTTCTAGCTCTGGAAGCATGAGATGAATCAATTTCCTCTAGGACTACAGATGCACCAGAGGGAGCATTTGGTCTTTCTATATTCACCATTTTGTTCACTTACTCATTCATCCTATAATATTTATCAATCATATACCACGTGCCAAATATGTGAACAAATGCTGATATTTGAGTAGCAAACAAGACACAGTTATTGCTCTTGTGGAAATTAAAATCTAAAAAGGGGATACAGACAATAAATAAAGTAAAAAATTACATAACAAAATTTTATGTAACATTAAGGCACATGGGAAGTATTAAGATAGTGTGTGCCCTACCCAATTCAGCAAATGTGCGAACTAAAAAGAGAAGAATGTGTGCTAGGGAGTGCTGAAGTGCAATAATAGCAGTAATATCACTTTTTACAGGATATGCATTCAAGTATTATAGGAAGTAGAGTGTGAATGTCTATGTAATTCTCTACTATATAAAATTCTGCTGTTAAAAACATGAGGGTTTTTTTCTTTTTTGGTAACTCCAGAAAATGAGACTCTATTAGGCTAGAACTCAAATAAAGCCTGGTAGCACTATCTCTGATAACATAGACTGTACATAAAAAGTATCCCAACCATGAGATAAGATTTCTGCTGTTGGAAGGAAAAATTTTAACTTACTGGAACCCTTTCATTAATCAAAACAAGACTTTATGCCAAGAAAGGAGAACTATAAGACCTAGACAAAACTGTTTAAACAAGCGGAAAAACTGGGAAACATGAAAATATAGTCAACCATTACTTTGGTTGGGATGATATCATGAATATTACTTAGATAGTTTATAAAACTATGTGTTTATCCTATACTGATATTAAGTTAGAATGCAGTTTCTAGACAAAATCCATCTCCTAAGACAATGAGAAATCAAAATACTTCATTCTAATAAAGTTTTATATTATTATACTAAACTTGAGTCAATTTAATTTATCTTATAAAATTAATAACAAATACTAATAAAAACAAGAATTAGACCAATTTGAAATTATTAAATTAACCACCAGGTGGCGCTCCATGAATTGAGCGTATACAGTCAAAAATAATAAATTGCTTGAATTGGTTAAATTAGGAAAAATTACCACACTTTTTCCCCCCAAGCGGTTTTTATTAATTTTTTATTTGTATTATTTAGAGAACTTCTGAATCATAAGAAATGGGCTCTTATTAAAGACAAGATGCCAAATTACTTAGTATGTTTAGTATGAAATTTTTTAGCAAACTGGATTTTAAAATCAAAGTCATTTTGCTTAAGTTACTTTATAATTTACTAAGAACACATGTTTAATTGCATATTGATAAAAGTATGTAACTAAAATAGAAATTGAGAACAGATGAGAAAAATCTATTAAAACTGATGCATATGGTTTTTTCAAATGCTGATTTTTTTCCTGTTTGTTTGTATTTGTGCATGTCTATGCTTTACCCCAGAACGTGAAATTAAAAAAGATGAAAAGATTCCCAAAGCAGGTAAGGACACTTTGTAAGATTACACATAAATAGATGTTTTGTTTGTTATGAACAAGGCTAGTTTTATAATCAAAGATGGGTAGGGCCGTGAGATGCTCAAAACATTGAAAAAATACTGATGTACCCATCCCATATATTTTAAGGGCAATAAGCAATAAACTTAAAGGTATGTTAAAGTTAAAATAGATTCTGTGTTTTCTGGGTAAGGTCATAAAAGCTCTGGAACTATTATCATATCCTGGTCCTTATTCATCTAATGGGTAATTGAGCACTGTTTACAAAGTGCTGAGGGGACAATGTGAATTTCAGTTCTGGCTTCAGCCAGATCATGACAAATACTTGAAATTTATTCTTACATTCATTGAGCCTTATGAAATCACCTATATTCAACCACTTTTTTACCACAAAAACAGTGGTTTCATATGGGTCAACCTAATAGATCCAACCACTTTTTTTCCTACTAATTAAATAAGCAAATATTCTTTGGAATGGTAATCCATTGCCTCGTTGGTCATTGTTTTGAAAATTGGAATACTCTGAAAATAGAATTTCTGAAAACAGGTTCTGTGAGGGAGGAAGACAAGAGATTAGCTGGGCAGTCTTAAGACAGGCGTTAACAGTTAGAAGAAGAAACATCATAGAATATGGTGCAGAAAAATAAAACTAAAAATTCCAATTAGTAATGACAATCTTCCTAGGGCTAACCCTATTCCAAATATTTTTTATCTATATGAAGATGTTTATATGTCTATATCTACATATGCAAAAGAAGTTTATATCTGAATCTACCCATACAGTGAAAGTTCTATGTACACACAGACATACATATCATTAGTCTTAAATATTTATATATACTCATTTTTACAAAGTTTAACTTATACGTAAGTAATACTTGTTTTACCCTTCTATGTATATATTAAATATTAACTTGAATTAGTGTCACTCCTTTTGAAAGTAGTATTAACATAGCACAAAGAATTCATTGTTTTTTAGTGAAAAAACAGCAGTTTTGAGTAACTTTATGAAATATGAAAGCCTGCATTCTCTGGAAGATAAATGGAAAAAAGTGACCAATTTTACACAGTGAGAAAAATGCATAATAGAGATATGATATATTGAGTCTCAACATCAAAACTTATAACTGAGCTTTAGATATATTGACAGAAAATGGGAAACTATATATAAAAATTGCTCTATTGCTGTTAGCACTCTTACTGGTGTCAGTGAAAGATTGCTGATCAAATAAAAGGTACATGATGTTACTCCTTCCTGTAAGCATAACACTGTATTTGATGCTTTATTTTACTGTTGGTATGTAATGGGAAAAGTAATATGCACTATAAATTTCCTATTATTAGTTTGCATTAAATATTTATGTCTATTTTTATGTTATATTTATTTTTAACTTCCTAAAAGGAAAGAGAAATCAGCATTAATGGCATATGTTATATAATCAATCAACAATTTATTGAAAACATATATTATGCTAAATATCACTGCCATATGTTCAGGATTGTGCTTGGTGATGCAAAACTTACAAACAAGTGATAAGGTATTGTTTCTGTCCCAAGAGCATATAATCAAGGACATAGACACGAACTATCAAATGATGGCCACAAGACAATTATATTAGTGATGAGCGCTCTAGAAGTCTCGAGGGAGGAGCCACCCTGTGGTCTTATCAGTCAGGGAAAACCTTAGGGAGATGATGGATTTAAGCCAGGATTTTAGGAATATGCAAGAGCAACTGAGACAGGGAGATGATTATACAACATTGTGGAAGCAACGCTAGCTTTAGAGTAGAAAGACATGAATTTGACTCTTTTTGCCATTTGCTAGGGATGTGACTTTACTTAAATTACTTAACATTTCTGAGCTTCAATTTCTTTATCAAATGAAGATCATCATAACAAGCCAGCAGGGTTATTAAAAGAAATCAATTTAATGTTTGACATTTGGTTCAGCTTCAGTACATGGTAGCTCTATCGAGGAGTTAGCTTAGGGGCAGGATGAGCATGCTGTTTGCAGGAGGCTGTGAGGAAAGGACCAAAGACCAAAGCAGATGGTAGGCACCGAATGAGGAACAGAAGGTGGCAAGACTGCAGCTGTGGCATGTAGCCAAAGGAGGGTGGTTCTGGAAATCCAGGAAAGGGGGATTAGGAGGCCAAAGTGAAAAGTTTGAATTCTTAGAATGTGAATCGGAAGAAGAGAGTAATATCATAGGGCATATAATGGTGTGTGGGATGAAATCCTATAGAAAGAATTTTCAGTCAGGGATTTGACTCAAGAGTGTTTTCCAGTAATCTAAGTATTAAAGATGGGAGAAAATAGGTAAAAGGAAAAATACATAAAAGTTAAATCATAAGTAAAGATGGGAGAAATTGGTTCAGAGAAGAAGCAATGAGGAAGTGAATTTTGTTTATTTTCAAGATTATTTATAGCCACGACTACAGTGTGGAATTACTAGGAATTAAGTTTTTAAGAAACACAGAACTTAGCAACCCACTGAAAATACTGAAAGCATCTTGTTATATATTCTTTCAGTTACATGAAATCATACACTTTAAAAACACAGTCATACTCTCTGTACTGCACTATCGCTGCTTCTGTAACTGTCAAGCTGTTTCACAGGAAAAGAACAGGCATTGATGACATTAGCTATACTGAACTCCAAGGTCTCAGGCATGAAAGGATGAGAAGGTGATCAAACGTAGAGGTTGCAAAGGCAGCGGGTAGGTGGATACTAGTGGGACATGCACACAGAGATATGCTAGCGACCCTAGGAAATTGGGAGCATTCACTTGGGATCCTCAGACTAGGTTTGGTATATGTCAGTTTAGACATTTAGAGTTCAGAGGCAAAGGAGAAAAGGAGTTGTTCGAGAAAAAGTAACACGGAGAGGGGAATGAAAGGAATGAAAGACAGCTTCTTAGAAAAATAGAAGTGGGTTACCTGGAAGACCAGGAAATACAGTGTCTCCGCATCCCAAAATGGGGACCCTTTCGAGAACACGTGGAAAAGTCAGCAGTACGAACGTCTCAGAAAGGTCATCAGACATGATGACTGAGAAAAAGCCATTATATTTGAAAAAAACCTGTCATTTTGTGACATTTTGGAGAGCATTTTCAGTAGACTGGTGGAAGTAGAAACAGTTTAGCGGAATTAACAAAGGGACTCACCAGTAAGTAGGGGCAGAGCACAAACTACTTTTTCCATGACTTTGTTATTAAAGGGAGGCAAAATATTTTATTTCAGCAGGTAGAATCAATGAAACATGTTTGTTGTTCTCATGTTGGTGATAATCCAGCAGAGTATTCCAGGGAAAAGAAGAGCAAGAAATCCAGAGGGAGATACTGATTAGGAGAGAACTGTCCCAGATTTGAGAGAAGTTGGGACGCTCTAGGTGGAAGGAATTAGCTTAATTATGAGGAAGAACAAAATACCCCTGAGCTTTGAGGGAATAATGAAAGGGGAGATTAAATTAAAGTTGACCATTTATGAAGGAGGACACTCCTGCAGAATGATCTTTTCTCCTAAAATCTTTGTGTGAAGGTGACCACTAACATGTTTGTTGCCAAAACCAGGGGATGGTTTTCTTACTTCATATTATACAGAGTCCTATACAATATTTGACCACATTTAATGTTTCTCATATCCAAACCTCCCCCCCCCAAAAAAAACCAAAAAAACTTTCTTTGGCAAAAACTAAACCATTTAACCCACACTGTTAAAAATAAAACAACAACAAAAAATGACTACATTTTTAAATACTGGAGCAACATTTATAATGATTTATTTTTGACATGGCATATTATTAGCCACGAAATTCCTTTGTCTTTTACCCGCCAATGAAAATGATGGCAAATGGGACAAGCATTTCATTAGGTAATTGGAGAATAGCTAAGTGTTTTTTTTGGGAAGCAATGGATATTAATTATAAGTCGTAATATAATTAAAAACAAAAAAGACTTGCATAAGTAATAAGCAATAAATTATTTTTCTTACTTATCAAGAATATTAATATTTATAAACTCTTTGGCGTTCCATAGCTGTATTTCTAACTAACAAACATTTCCACTTGGTTATTCTGCCTACATGTCACTTTAAGATTGAACTCAACAGCTCCTCCATTGTCTTTTTGTTGTTAGTGTTTTTGTTCCTTATCTCAAGAAATGGAACTCACGAGTCACCATTCAGTTACATTGACTTAAACTTCTGAGTCATTTGCAGCTTCTCCTTCTCTTTTAGAACCCAGTGTCCGCTAGGTATCAAGTTATGTATCTCCCAAATCTGTGCTCCCCACTTTTTTTTTCTCTCCTGGTAAGACCATAGTTTTAGCTCTCATCATCTCTTGCCTCAATAGAAAAACAAACCGATGACTTAACCCTCTTGTTTCCAACACACACCTGTGCTAGTTATCTTTTCTAAATGAGTATCTGCAGGGAACAGAGATAGATTCATTACCACTACATTGTACTGCCCCCACCGTATTTCCTCCTGTGGTCTCCTTTCGTCTAATCCACCACTACCACCTCTCCCCCTGCACCCACACAGACATTTTAAAAAGATTACCAGATCTGTGGAATTTTGTCTATTCAAAATTGTCTTTGAATATTTTTCCTTCACTTCAGGTCCAGGTTAAAGCATCTTACCTATAAACCTTGCCTCCAATCTTGGCAGCTTACTTTCCCACCCGCCACTATCCTCTATCTATAAACACACACCATGAGTTCTCCAGCCTTGGTCTCTTTACATACATTTTCCTCTACCATATGATCTGGTATCCATAATTATTGAAAGGGTTTCTTCTAACTTTGTATCTAAGCTCCTATATTATCTCTGCTGTGAGCTGTTTAGTCTTCTCTACTTTCTGAGACAGGAAATCATTCAAAAGCCACCATAGCCACAGCATGTTGACAAAATTATCCTTATGGAAAGAAAGGCATTGGTTAATATTTTTTAAAATATATTTTTGACATATGTCTCTGTTTTTGTGATGTAGGACAGGCAGAGGAAGTTTTTTAAATGTAAAAGACTAATGGAGGAAAGATGATCTAGAAGGAGGGGCTCTAAGACAATAGATGTGGAGTGATTTACAACAAATCTCTTAAGTGCTGAATCTCTTTTTCTTTACCACCAACAACACATCTCATGTCAATCTAACAGACTTATTGTGAGACTCATATGATATTATATATGTGAAGGTACTTTCAAATCTATGAAAAGAAAAAAATATAAGAGTTTATCATCTATACCCTTGTTATTTCAAGGGTGGTCCTCAAAACAACAGCAACATCACCTGGTTGCCTGTTAGAAATATAGAATCTTGGGTCTTATCACAAACTGATGAGTAAGAATTTGGATTTTAACAAGATCCCCAAGTCACTAGTATGTAAGTTAAAATTTGAGATGTACTATTATAGATTTCATAGACATCTATTGCTGCTCTTGTCTCCAGGGAAGAAAAACATTAAACTTCTCTCTTACCAAAAACTTGGCTAATTTGGAGTGGAGTTATATTTTTGGATGGTTGCTTTCTGACTAGCAGTGAGATCCTCACAATTACTGAACACTGGTTGACATCGTCCATCTGCTGTCTCACTTGATGGGTGATTTCTGGACTTGATCATCTGAGAAATGGTTGAGGAAACAGCTATTTCTTTCTTATGACATAGCATAGGCAAACAAGCACTGGACATATCTGTGCACTCATTTGAGCTTAAAAGGAATAAAAAGACCTGTATTTTGCTAGCAGAATATGTATGTCAAGAATAAGCTGTCTGTATATTTTACCAGCTGGCTAAGATTGACACAATAGGTGAATGATTTAGCCAAAGAAAAGCAGTATGAACTCATACCTATCAGTCATCAAAGTATCTTTGGCTCATATCACTCAAAGAACTTGCTTCTAATTGGTTACTCTATTCAGTTTATGTCTGTCATCATATAAACTAAATGCATTGCAATAACCATCTTAAATTTGCTATAGTGGTCCTACAAAAGTATATATATTTGTATATATATATATATACTTTATTAACTGGATCTTTTGACAGGAAAAAATGTATTCTCTCTCTCTCTTCCTTCTCCCTCTCTTTCTCCTCCCAACTACCCCACACACCACTTAAATAGTATATACATCTTTAATTTAACCAAAAAGCATATGCAGGGCTCCTATAAATTGTAGAAATAAATAAATCTCAACTTAATTAACTGAACTAAATTATGATAGGATCAAAGGCTCAGTTTAGTTCAATAAATACTTTACTGAATTTCTACATGTATTTAAAAGTGTGCTAGGTTTTGAGGATATAAAGATGAATATCTTAAATTCTCTAGAAATATTTCATATCAAGGCAGAGATCATTAAATAAAGAGCTAATAGTAACAAAAATAAATAAATAAAATCAAACAAACAAGCAGGAAAAAGTTGTGCAGAGTGTGCTTTCTGAACACAGTGGGAAGTTACATTTCTCCAGCCTATTGGTTCAGGGAAATATTCCCAAAGGAGAGGATATATGAATAGTCTCAGAAGGCGGGTGAAGATAAGCCAGGTGAAGAAAGCCTGGGTAGGGCATCCCAGACAGACAGATTTGCCTAAGCCTCAACTAGATGGAAAGCATTCAGGAGCACTGAGAATGACAAGGATTTCACCCTCACTTCAGGACAAAGTGTGAGTGGAGAACAGGAGTAGGCAAAGCTTAAGAGGAACAGCAACAGAAAACCGTGCTGCCCTAGTAAGGGTTGTGTCTTTCTTCCTAAAGGAAATTGGGGACAATTGCAAGTCTTTAAGCAAAATGAGGTACAGCTTAAAGTAGAATTTCTAATAGCTGATTCTGAATAATCACAGAAATTGAAGATAAAGAGGATGCCAATAGTTTCAGGAAATCAGTTTTTTGGGTGATGAGATCTTGCATTGACACCTCTAGAGTTATTAAAAAGATCTTGATAGAGCATTAGTAGGAAGGAAAAGAGGAGAGCTATTATAGAAGTATTTAGGAAGTAAAATTGCCATAATTTAGGGTAGGGCATGAGAAAAATTTAGGATAACTCCCAGGTTTCTATATTGGAATAGTATGTGGACAGTAATGTCATTTACTGGGTTGGAATTTCCAAAAGAAGTGGCAGGTTTAAAAAAAAAAGGAGGCTATATATATTATGTAAATTTTTAACATCTTTATTATACAAAATTTTTATTGAGCATTTACTATATGCTAGGCAATATGGTAAAGCACAAGCATAAACAGTCAAGTTGTGTTGTGTTGTGTTGTTAAACATAGTCAAGTTCCTGTCCTCCTAGAATTTATGAACTACTTGGAGTAGCCATGGGGGAAAGAAATGTTGAAATAGGGTACCTGTGGGATATACATTTAGGTATGATTATCAGGTACCTGGGGAGAAAATATGGTAGTGAATATGGAAATTCCTGGCAAAGTTGTGCTGACTTAAACTATGAGAATTATTGACATCTACCAAGGGAAGTGAGGGAGAAAGACCAAGGACCAAGGACGCCAACCAAGAACACTAATATGTAAGGAGTCGATAGAGAAGACCTTGAAGGAGTTAAAAAAAATTTTTTTTTAATTTTTTTTAAAAAAGGAAGGAAGGAAGGAATTCTCTTAGAAGCTCGAGATATTGTCTCAGAAACTGAGGGGGAAAGAATTTTAAGGAAGAGGAAGCTGTCAAAGTGTCAAATGTAACAGAAATTTACAGTAAGATAAAGACTGAAAAATATTCATTGGAATGTACGATATAAAGTCACTGATGATCTTACAAGGAGTTTTAGTGGAACTAAATAAGAGGAAAACCAAATTAGTATAGTTTGAGGCATTTAGTTGGAGGCCAGGAATTGGGACCAGAAAATATACATTGTATACTTTGTATAAATAATAGTTTATTATTTTAAAAACTTGTCTGAAAAAGGGGAAAGTGTGAATTACTTAGGAGAACAGCATGACAAAGTAAAAAGAAAGGAAGATGTGACATCAGAGAAACTTGTTTTAAATGGTTCTTAATCTATCAGAGATATAGCAGCAACCATCTTTAGAAATTTACAGGGTTACAGTGTCAGTAAAACGCAATAATGCGGGGCACCTGGGTGGCTCAGTCGTTGGGTGTCTGCCTTCGGCTCGGGTCGTGATCTCGGGGTCCTGGGATCAAGCCCCGCCTCGGGCTCCCTGCTTGGCGGGAGGCCTGCTTCTCCCTCTCCCACTCCCCCTGCTTGTGTTCCCTCTCTCGCTGTGCCTCTCTCTATCAAATAAATAAATAAAATTAAAAAAAAAAAAACAACGCAATAATGCATGGGAAAATGCTAAAAACTAAGGCATACACTCATTCCATTTTTGAAGACCTGAGAGATAAGGGCTTTGTGTATGTAACACCTAAAAGTATTTCATTTTGTTTAATTACCTACTACAAAGATCAAAAAATTTCCTTTCCAATATAGATCTTCTCATCTGTTACTTGTTTACTTGTGTAATATTACCCCAGTGGTTCATGTAGTATCACTTTTAATTTTAAAACTTTGAACTAAGTCCTTCTTCTTTAAAAACCATACAATTTTATACAGTTCAGCTAAAAGTATAAATCAATAACGTTATTGTTGTGAAGTTTTTCTTTGTAACTATAATGGGTGGAAGGATGCCCTGCAGTATAAGTAAGCTATTTCTTGCCCTTGTGTTTGGCAGTGTTTTGCACAGAAGACTAGTTATAATTATTGGTACATGAAAGAATTTTGAGGTTAAGTAAGTTTGGAAAAAGCTCTTAGAGTTTATCATATATATGAACACATTAGGGAAGTCTGGTAGTAAAGAAATCAGCTGAGCCTTGTTTTATCCAATGTTTCTCAAATTGATTCAACCATGATATATAATAGCGGTGTTCAGTTGAATGCACTGTGAAAAATTAGTCTTACACTTACTTAAAAGATTTGGGGAAGCAGTAGAGCAAAGATAATAGAATTTTTAGAGAATGAGTGACAGCATTTATTAAAAAAAGAAAAGAAAAACAAAATGAGAAAGACTGGAGACAATGTTCAGTTGTGTCGCAATTAGAACAATAAAGATATGCTAACATGTATAATTTATTTATAACCAGACATTGCTATCTCAAAATTTCATTTTATTTTTTTCACATAAATAAGAAGACAGAAAATTCTAATGTAATTTGGGGGGGCAGGGGTGCTCATTCTCTTTCAGGATAAAAATTGTATTAAAATTATGCTAATATGGAAAATGGAGTAATTGCTAGCAAGTGACAGTGGTGATAAATACTTCATAAGTACCCCTACAGACTCATGTAAATCTATAAGACAGCAAGTCAACCACCACTTCTATCATTGATTAATGTTTTTTGTGTAGTCAATAGTTATGTGTCTTTATAATATGCTGGGAGGGTTTATTACTGAAAAGAAACAATAAATCAAGAAAACTGTAATGATTTTTACTATATTAGTTCAAGGACATTTATTAAGTGCCTTCTAATTCAAATCTTGGAAAATGAAAAAATAATTAATATTGGTGGAGCGATTAATTAATCAAGAGGATCTATTCACATACGTAAAACATAATTTGAGCTCATGATGATCTTGTGACTTAGGTTCCATTATTTTGCCCAAGTTAGGGGCAAGGAAGCTAATATAAAGATCAAATGTTTCCCTGGGTTACAAAATTCACAGAAGAACATGGCTTCTTTCAACATATCAGTGACCTCATTCACACACTCAACTTGATTTCTAAGGCAGTGAACAAAAGACTTCCAATGTCGCAAATTGTCCTCTTTGACTTCAAAGTCATTAACCTAAATGTAGTGTACCTTCCTCTGGCCAACATATCCTTGATACAGTTTACTGCCAAACGCAGAACCTCGAATATACTATTACTATCCTATATTCTCAGAATAATAGAGATGATAGCGGGAGGCAGGAGAGGGAGGTGGGTGGAGAACAACGACAAAAAACCCAAAAAACAACACTTGAAGTGGTGGTACTTCTATTTTGAATTATAAGCCTAAAGTCATGCTTAGATAACAATTCTAGATGATACTAATAATAAAGCAGGACAGTACACTATATGTTCCTTAGGGCTGGTTTATTGCTGGTTTGTTTCATGTATTTCCTCTACCTCAAACAGTTTCTGGCACATAATAAGAACTCAGTGAATGTTTTTGAATGAACAAATGAGTAAGAGTTTTAGTTATATAGTCAAATGGATCTGGAAGCCTGTTTCCTAATTGGCTAAATGGACAAATGGACCTTATGAGGTTTACTATAAATGTTAAAATATTTCATTTAAAATTTTTGCATGGTTCTGGGCACAAAATAAATATTTAATATGTTATCTTAAATTAGACTCCTAAGTACAGGAGACAACAAGTTTCCAGAATTAAAATTTGGTACAGTCTTTCAAAATCTGAGACACAATCATTGGCCATATGGCTTATAAAATGAAAGCAAATTTTGTTTTGTGGGAAAAAAGATATAACCTTTGTCATGCTTAACTTCTGATTAACCACTTCTGTACTAAAACCTTTTTTTTTTTTCTATTTTTAATGGTGACTTGAGTACTATAGTCTTGAATTTTTTAAAAAAAATCTATCTTCTGGAGATTGGGGATGTAATATTTCTTAGTCAATTCAATCAATCAAGCATAGTCCAATTACTAGCTTCTGAATCAGTCTATGACAGGTAGAGTTTTTCTCAGCTGACACATGCTCTGTGGTTCCTAGGTAAATTATCTCTATTAAGAGAAGAAAAAAAAATAAGATAGTTTCATTTAAAACTGCTAAACTGTACTTATGCATTAGTGTAAACAAAGAGTTATTAACCAATATTTAGGTTTGTCATCTTCTTCAGAGATTTCTTCAACAGTATATGTATTTTAGAATCCTCCAAAAGTTAGTTTTCAGACTTTGCCCAGAATGATTTTCTTCCTTCTGTAGTTTATGGGTATCAAAAAATGTTCTTTTTTGCCCTTTTTATAACATTGTCACTGAAAATCCTCCTTCTCAATTTCAACCCAATCTAAAAACTAATTGAGGACTGTGGTAATGAGACTCGAACTGAAATGTTTCAGGGCAACAAAACCAATTCACTAGAGAAGACTTTATAACTTATCACAGAAGAAGATGATGGTCTGGCTCTTCTAAATTAAAAGAAAAATCAGAAACCTCTTAGACGCTTGCCTGTTAAGAAGTCAACTTTATTAGAAAGATTTCTGTTTCCGGGCTAATTTGTGTGTTACTCTGACAAAATATTGCAAAATTTACAAGATCCAGTTCTCTCATGTTAATGTACTGTTTAGTTTATACTTCTTTGCTACTGTAAAATATGCTAGTTTTATTAATTATTTGAACCTATTCTCAATCTCCTTTTTTTCTTTCTCCTATGACTAAACATGCTTGTATACTATTTGTAACACACAATATATATCATCCAGTTTTCAAAACTATGTTCTTAGATCAAATATTCTTTTTGGTTTTTCAGTTTAGTGGATCAACACAACATTCACACGTGGGAATATTTCTCAAGCCTGTGATAAAGTATTTCATGCTTGTGAGATGCTTAAAGGAAGGTTGATATTTAATAATTGAATCATATTCCAGGGGAAAATGTTTCTGTTGCCTCTTGTGGACAAACATGAGGGATCTTTTCTTTTCTTTCATATGCTATTCAAGTTTAGCTCTCAATAAGACAAAACATGTTGAGAAAGAAATATGGTACTATTTATTTGAGTGTAGAAGAAGGAAAAGAAATAATATTAACTACTATCTCTTTTATTCTCACATTTCTGGTTTCAGAACAGAATATTCTCAAGCTCAGGAACTGAGATTGTTGTGACCAATAACAAACATGGCAGAACTAATGGTTTCTTTGGGGCCATGCCTGACAATTTTAGACAAGCCCATCAAGGTTTAAACATTTTACTGAGCTTTACTTCTCAAAAACCCTCCATCCCCACCCCATACTTTAACCAATGGCTTGACTTTCAAAAGAAGAACTGAATCTCACTGATGGGATTCAGCATGGTGGGAGCTCATTTCTTATTGCCTCATTTTTTCCCTAAGACCCATTTAAAGTATCAGGATGTGATGGAGTGGTGTTTAGGGTAATATGGTTTAGTAAATCTTAATAATTAAAACATGCTTGGGCCAGATGGTGCTAATCAATTGAAAATGATCAGGAATACATATTATATATAAAACTACTCAATAGTCACACCTAAACATGGTATAATTTTCTCCTTTTCATAGGTGAAATAACCATAACCAACATTAATGAAAAATTCCATACACAAATTTTGACCTATTTTATTTTCACATATCCCAAAGCAGGATGATTACAATACAAATTTGAAAAATCTCCTATGTAGAGAAAAAAAATGGTAGATTTCTGTTGATGGTATATGTTTCAGTGAAGGGCCACAGAGTTAAAAGAACTCTCTCTTTTTTGCAAGGCCTTTTCAAATATTGTAGCAGCATCTTCAGTGAGTCATTAGTGGGAGTATGTTTAGTTGCATGCATTACTCAATAGAGTAACCCTCCATTTAGATAGAGTTGTCACTTGTTCATTAAAGACAATTATTGTTGACACTGTGAAACAATGCACAAGAGCTAAGAATACAAAGATGATGGTTGCATTGCTGTCCCTGCCTAGTGAATTTCACAATTTATTTGTGGAAGACAAATGAGTAAATAATTACAAAGTATTGCAAATAATTACAGTGTACAGAGATGATGGTTTTCATACGATGCTGAGAGTACAGATTAAGGGCATCTAACTCATCCTGGAAAGAGATCAGGAAATGCTTCCAGAGGGAGACAATAGCTGATGTGAGACTTGACAAATGAGCATGGTATGGTGAAAAGAGGCAAGAAGAGGGCAAAAACATTGGGTGATATGATGGGGAATGAAAATGATATATATGAGTCTCTAATAGAAGCAGAAACTGAGAAGGAAATGAACAAGTGGAAGTACACTCAAGATATATTTAGAAAATGGAATCAACAGGGCTCTCTTAAGAGCTGAATAGGGATAACAAAGCATGGAGAAGAATTTTGGATGATTTCTAGCCTCCTGGTTGGAATTATAGATAGAAGGTAGTATCATTTACCAGTATAGGGGATGTGTTTGGAAGAGAAAAGGTTTTTTTCTTTAGAAAGTTTGATATGTGAGTCAATAATAGAGTAAACCCATTTATCCCTATATCTTCTATTTCCTCCCAACTTTTCAAAGTATATATATGATATCAGAATTGATATACTTTCTATGCCCTTAAAGAGAGGTACCTAGCATGGCATTTCAACCAAATCTAATTACTAGACTGTCTCCAGAATTAAATCATCCATAAGAATTCAGTTTTCAATTAATAGGTAAAGGTTATAAGCTAAATATTCTTAGGAGACTGAAGTGCTTAGCATGCGCTAAATGCTAGGTGATCACTGAATGAATGAATGATTGAATAATTGAATAATCATGGTGTGTTGTCAGTGTTATATTAAATTCCCTATCAAAAATTTAAAAAGGCTTCAAAGTAATGGTTCTGATTAACTTCCTCTATCTTTCTATTGGTTCTCTATTAACTTCCTCTAATCTCTCACACCTAATCATGGTGAAACAAAACATTTGCTACTAACAGTTTAATCAACATCACTTTAAACCCTTTGAACATCAAGGAGTAGGACCCAAAGATACCCTCACCACTCGTTTAAGGCAAAATATAAGAGAAGGATTGTGAACAGAATGGTCAAGTGTAGCTGCTTAAATAACAAAAAAGTTTCCATAGAAATTTATTGTAGTACAGCCTCAAGAAATTTAACAAAATAATTGGTACCTAGAAAATTTAGCCCAATGCAAAGCCAATAAAGATGGAAAAGTCATTTCTATATTTGAATGTCACTGGGTTCATGTATCTAGGAGGCCATATTACCACAGATCTTAATATGGTAAACCTTAAAGAACTTTCTAAGCTCTATCTCAATATACTATCAAATACTGCTGTTTTTAAAATTAAAGGACACCATGAACAATATTTTTACTTCTTACCACCAGACTGCATTTCTATCAATCCTAACATAAACTAAAAATTCTTCCAGAAATTTAGTTCCAATTGTCAGAGGCAATTCTTGCTTATCAAGTTCTTTTAGAAGATTAAAGGTCAATTTTCAAAGCATTATTTGTAATTTCTTTTTTTGATTTATAGCACTACATAAATGATGCTAACCTTCACATAATTTTACATTAAATCTCGAAAAATATATTTGTAAACATTAGATAAATGATAATACGGTATTGTTTCAACCAAATAACTTTATATAGTACATTTGATAAAGAAAGATCGCCTCTAATGTAGACATGTCCACAGGTAAAAGAAGAATATTTACTCAAATTCATATACAAGTCAGACAGCAATTCCTTTTAGAGTTTTATAATATATTTTATATATTTAATGTTTAAACTTCTTCCATTTTAATTTTGTTAATTAAAAGATTATAAACCTCATAAAACATGTAGCTGAGTAAAAATGGCTTCTAGTAAAATGTAATAAGGTTTCTGAACTGGTTCAAACATCCCATAAAAGTCCTTATGATATTCTCTTGCCTCCTCCAAATGGCTTGCTTATTCGTTATATATGGTACAAAGTTTGGATATTAATCTTCAAGTCAATTTAAAAGGTAAAGTGCCTATCTGATAGTTCTTTCTCGTTAAGATGTAAATCTACAGCAAAGCCAATTTCTGCTCTGTACTAAATAGCTGTGTAAATAGATATATTATATCTGGAACAGACTCACCAGTCTTAGAAACAAGGTTTGTTCTTCTGTCCTTAGACTTAAACATGCTTCTAACAGCAGAAAATCTATTAGGAATTGAGCAAACAAATTTACTAAAGAGCAATAAGCCCACAAGAAATTAATGCTGCAACTTTTCAGGTTGATTATCTAAATTATGTCTCCCTTGTAAATGATTTACTATTTATATTTAAATTAATATTTAACATAATTATATCACTCTACCTGGATGAGATCTTAGAAACCATCAATCTAACTTCCTCCGTTTCTTTTCTTTTTGTAAATGAAAAACCAAGCAAGTTAAATGGCCATGTCAAAGCCACTCAAACACTCAAGCAAATGAGTGTTTGAGTGAGAACCAAACCCGACCCTTAAGACCTCTTAACTATTGCTTGTCCCAGCACACTACACATTTATAGTTTCTGATTATACTAGGTCAAGATTTTATTATTTTTTGTCAGATGTTACTTAAAAAATTTCCTTAGTACATATAGATGTAGACATGCTATTTATTCTTTTATGTAATTTTAAACTGCTATGATTTCTATCATTCATGTGTCTAATATTTCAGAATATTTTTGACTCATTTTTTCCTTTTACCTCTTTTTTTATTCATTGAATATGACGATTTTTTGTTTAAGTCAATGCATAGTAGAAGTAGAAATGGGAAATATTACATTGATAATTTCATTTGTTCTTAGTAAAATTCAAGAAATATAGAAAATACAAAAATATAAAGGCTATAATAAAAATATAAGAAAGTTAAAATTCCTGTAAACAAAATAAACAAATATATGTATGTAGATACCTGTTATATTGCTTCTTACTATTTGAAACATATTCTGTGATATGGAGCCAGTTACTATCTCCATGAAAACATCAGAATTACAATGATTTGTTTTCCTTTGTAAAAATAAAAAAAAGCTTGCATTATATGAATTTGATTTCATATCACATCCTTTATAGATCTCAATCACAAACATCTGAATAGAATATTGCTGTCATATATATTGAAAAGTTGACACACTGGAATCATCATAAGCATGTTCGGTTTTTAGCTTTATCCATTTATGTCTCAGTAGATTGAAACCTTTCTCCTTGACTCTAATTAAGCTTAATGTGCTGAAATATGACATACACAATTAGCTGGAATTCAAAATTGCAAAAAAAAAAATAGCCATAGATTTTGTTAAATGAATACTATTAACAAATGTACTCATGGTTATCAAACAGTGACTTTCAAACTTCAAAGTGTGTCTGATATACCTGGAGGGCTGGGCTCACCCCCAGAGTTTATGATTCTGGAGGTCAGGGGTAGGGTTCAGCATGTACATTCCTTTTTTTTTTTTTAAGATTTTATTTATTCATTTGAGACACAGAGATACAAAGAGAGAGAGAGAGCATGAGCAGGGGGAGGGGCGGAGGGAGAGGGAGAAGCAGGCTCCCCGCTGAGCCAGGAGCCCGATATGGGGCTTGATCCCAGGACCCTGGGATCATGACCTGAGCCGAAGAAAGACGCTTAACCATCTGAGCCACCCAGGCGCCCCAAGCAAGTACATTTCTAATAAGTTCCCAGGTTATATTATTGTTTGAGAACCACTGCCTTATAGAATTCTCCTCCAACAAACAATTTACACTGTCCTTACACTTATTGTTATCTAAATGTGACCCTTAGGGAATATATAGGCTTAGACCATGTATAAACAGACATACACATGTCCTTTATTCATTCATATATCTGCAGATGTGTTTTCCTGAGAAGCTTCATCAGATTTTAAACTGGTACAATATCATCTCTTAACTGAATGTATGAGATTATGAATCTGAGAATGCAAAAGAGCTAAAGAACATGTGGGGATAATATCAGCAAGATAGTGGTATAGAAATTTCTGGTGTCCATTCCCTTCCCAAAACATCAATTTGAAAACTGTCTATACACAAAAATACTTTCACAAGAGCTAAGGATTCCAGGTGAGAAATATAGCACCCCACCCCCTCTTCCTTACCTGGGCAGCTTAGCACAGAAAGAGACACCCTCCCTGTGGAAGAAGGAGAGTGAAGAGAGTACTCAACTTCACTGCAGACACCGGCATTGGACTGTGCCAGCACCAGGCTGATTCTCAAGGTCCTAGGTGGCTCCCACAGTACTAGGCTCCCAGCCCAGCCTGGCACTGACTGACCAGCTCCCACAGCCTCAGGCAGCAACCATGGCACAAGATTCCTAGCAGGTTCCCATAAATCTGCTGCTGGCCCCTCCCAGCACCAGCCAACTCCCCCAGCACAGGCTGGCCCCTGTAGTCCCAGGCTGCAAGCAATTTCCCATGGACCAAGACTCCTAGCCTGATCCCAAGCCAGGCAAACCCCAATAGACCCAGGCTCCAGCTGGGCTCCTGTAAACCCAAGCTCTGGCCCTGCCTCAGCACCAGGTCATTTTTGGTGGCTTCCTGAGGTCTCAGATTTTGGACTGGCTCCCACAAACCTAGGCTCCTGTCCTGCCCCAGGACCAGGCCAGCTCACATGGCCCCAGCCTCGAGGCTGACTTCTGTGAAACCAGACTCCCAAACTGTCCCAGCACTGGGCCAGCCCCCAAGACAGATGCCAGGTCCACCCCAGTGGTCCCTGACACATAGTCAGCCCCCCGAAAATCCAGGCACCAGGCTATTCCCAATGGACCCAAACACAAGGCCTGCCCACCTGCTGACCCAGATACCAGATCTGCCTGCCCAAAGACTCCAGCAGTAATCCTGCCCATGGACATCATGAGATGGCATACCCAGAATCTCTGGATGAGCTGATGGGTGAGAAGCTTTGCCTGCTGAAGCCAGTATATAAAGATTGGAAGAGGTATCTTCTTGCTCAAATATGCACATACCAACATAGAGACAGAAGGATCATGAATAATCAATGGAATATGACACCACCAAAAGAAACTAATAAAGCTTCCATGGCCGACCCTAAGGAATGGAGATATATGAACTATCTGACAAAGAATTTAGAACAATCCTCTTAAAGAAATTCAGTGAATTACAGCAAATTACAGAGACAACTAAATGAAATTAGGAAAACAGTACATGAACAAAATGAGAAGTTCAAGAAAGAAATAGAAACCATTATAAACCAAAAAAACAAAAAACAAAAAAAACCCCAGAAATCCTAGAGTTGAAGAAAACAGTGACTAAACTGAAGCACTTAGTACAGAGCTTCAATAACAGATTTGACAAAACAGAAGAAGGAATTAATGGATTAGAAAATGAGTTATTTACAATCATCCATTCAGATGAGCAAAAAGAAATGAGAATGAACAACAGTGAAGAGAGCCTAGGCGAATAGTGGAATATTATTAAAAGAAACAATCTATGCATTACTGGAGTCTCAGGAGAAGAGAGGAAGAAAGACAAAAGTTTATTTAAAGAAATAATGGCTGAAAATATCACCAATCTGGAGAGATATTTGGCCATTCAAGTTCATGAACCTAATAGGTCACCCAATTTCCCCCCAAAACGATCTTCTCCAAGACACCTTATTATCAAAGAAAAAGAGAATTTTAAAAGCAGAAAAAGAAAAATATTCTTTATATATAAGAGAGCTCCTCTATATCTATCAGCAGATTTCTCAGAAGAAACCTTGCAGGCCAGGAGAGAGTGAGATAATTTATTCAAAGTGCTAAGAGAAAAACAACTGCCAACCACTTATAACTGCCTGGCAAGGTTGTCTCTCAGAAATGAAGAAGAGATAAAGACTTTCCAAAAAAAAAAACCAACCAAACAAACAAACAAAAAACCCAAGAAAACTGAGGGAGTTTATCTCCACTAAGCCTGCCTTACAAGAAACGCTGAAGGGAGGTATTCAAGCTAAAATTAAAGGATGCCAATTAGTAACATGAAAAATATGAAAATATAAAACATACTGGTAAAAGTAACTATATAGTCAAAATCTAAATACCCTAATACTATAAAATGGTGGTGTGTTAATCACTTAACTATTGTATAAAGTTTAAAAGACAAAAGTATTAAAATAGCTATAGTTATAATAAGTTTTTAATGGATACACAATATAAAAAAAGGTAAATTGTGACAACAAAAACATAAAATACGGGGATGGGAATAAAAAGGTAGAGTTTTTATATACAATTGCAGGCAAGCTGTTATCACTTTTTAAAAGACTGTTATATTTATAAGATATTTTACAGAAGCCCCGTGGTAAGTAACCACAAAGCAAAACACTATGGGAAATACCTGAGAAGATAAATAGAAGAGAATCAAAACATACCACTACGGAAAATCATCAATTCACAGAGTGACAATAAGCAAGCAAGAAAGAAACGAAGTACAAAAAAGACAGAAAGCAAAAATATGGCATTCCTAAGTCCTTATTTATCAATAATTACTTTAAATGGAGGTGGATTAAATTCCTTATTCAAAAGGCATAGAGTATCTGAATGGGTAAAACAACAACAACAACAACAACAACAACAACAAACAAATATAACCCAGCTATATGCTGCTTGCCAATAAGGGACTCACTTCAGCATTAAGGACACAGGGAAGTTCAAAGTGTAAGAGTGGAAAAAGATACTTCAAATAAATGGAAACCAAAAGAGATCAAAGGTAGGTATGCTTAGGCAAAGTAGACTAAGAAATGCTATAAGAAAAACAAGAAGGTCATATAATGATAAAGGTGTCATTTCTGAAGGGGGTAAAAGGAATAATTTTATCTAATGAGGTAAAATATCTGTATACTGAAAATTATAAGACATTGATGAATGAAATTGAAGAAGTTATAAATATATGGAAAGATACCCCATGTACATAGATTGGAAGAATTAATATTATTAAAATGTTCATACTACTCAAAGCCCTCTGTAGACTTACTGCAATCCCTCTCAAAATTCCAATGGCACTTTTTACAAAAATAAAAAACAATCCTAGAGTTAATATAAAACCACAAAAGACCCTAAATAGCCAAAGCAATCCTGAGAAAGAACAAAGCTGGAGGCATTACACTTACTGATTTTAAATTTTGTAACAAAGCTGTAGTAATTAAAACAGTATGGTACTGGCATAAAAACAGACATAGAGGACACCAATGAAACAGAACCAAGAGCCAGAAATAAACCCATGCATATCCAGTCCAATAATATTTGACAAAGATGCCAAGAATTCTCAATGAGAAAAAAAAAAATTCTCAATGAGAAAGGATGCTCTCTTCAGTTAATAGTGCTGGAGAAATTGGATATTCACATCCAAAAGAATTAAATTGGACCTCTGGCTTACACCATTCACAAAAATTAACTACAAATACGTTAAAGACTAAAATGCAAGACCCAAAACTATAAAACTCCTAGAAGAAAAGATAGAGGAAAAACTCCTTGACATTGATTTTGGCAATGATTTTTGGATATGATACCAAAAGCACTAATGACAAAAGCAAAAATAAATTAGATTACATCAAACTAAAAAGCTTCCAAATCTCAAAGGAAATAATCAACAAATGAAAAGACAACCTATGGAACGGGGGAAAATAGTTGCAAACCATCTATCTAATAAGGGGTTACTACCCAAAATATATAAGGAACTAATATACTCTATCACAAAAACCAAGTAATCTGGTTTAAAAATGGGCAGAGGACATGAACAGATGTTTTTTCTAAAGATATACAAATGACCACCTGGTATATGAAAAGATGCTCATCATCATTAATCGGCAGGAAAATGCACATCACAACCACAATGAGACTCATACCTATCCGAACGGCAATTTTCAAAAACACAGGAGGTAAGTGTTGGTGAGGATGTGAAGAAAAGGAAACTTTCATGCACTGCTGATGGGAGTGTAAATTGGGATACAGTATGGAGATAAGGGTATGTGTTGTGGTGAATGCTGTGTTGTGTAAGACTGATGAATCACAGACCTGTACCCCTGAAACAAATAATACATCATATGTTAATTAAAAAATCAACAATTAAAAATAGAACTATTATATGATCCAACAATCCCACACGTCTGGATCTATTTCTAAAGGAATTGAAATCACCATCTTAGAGAGATATCTCTACCCCCATATGTATTGCAGCATTACTCACAATAACCAATATATGGAAACAACCTCAGTGTCCATCAATGGATGAGAAGATAAAGAAAATATGCTATACATATACAATGGAATATTATTCATCCACAAGAGAGAAGGAAATCCTGACTTTGTGATTACATGGATGGACCTTGAGAGCCTTATGCTAAGTGAAATAAGTCAGACAGAGAAAGACAAATATTGTATGTTCTCACTTATATATGAAATATGAAAAAGCTGAACTCAGAAGTAGAAAATAGAATGGCAGTTGCCAGGAGTTCAGGAATATGGGAACTGATGTGATATTGGTCAAAGGGTACAAACTTTCAAGTATAAGATGAATAATTCCTGGGGATCTTATGTACAGCATTATGAGTACAGTTAATGTTGTATTATATACTTCATAGTTGCTAAAAGAGTCAATCTTAAATGTAATCACCACACACAAAAAAAGAGATAAATATGTGAGGTGATGGATATATTAGCGAAACTTATGGCGGTAACTGTTTCACAGTACATATGTGTATGAAACCATCAAGTTGTACACCTTAAACTTACACATGTGGTATATCAATTATATCTCAATAATGCTGGAAAAACATTTAGATTTTAGTGGTGAGATTTAACAAGACTTCTTAGCACTACTCCTTCTGTGCTTTGTATCCACGGATTATTATAAGTCATTAAAAAATCAGTCTCCAGGCCCCTGGGTGTCTCAGTTGGTTAAGCGGCCGACTTGATTTCGGCTCAGTTCATGATCTCAGGATTGTGAGATCCAGCCCCACGTTGGGCTTGGGGCTCAGCAGGGAATCTGCTTGAGATTCTCTCTCCCCCTTTCTCTTTGTCCCTCCCCCACCATGCACATGTGCATGTGAGCCTCCTCACTGTCTCTCTCTCAAAAAAAAAAAAAAAATCAGTCTAATATGCACTCTATCTTGGCAAATGTTTATTTTATCCCTGTAGGACAATAGTTCTCACACTTAAGTGGTCATTAAAATTACCTGAGAAAGCTGCTAAAAGACAAATTGCTGAGCCCCACCCCCAAAGTTTCTGATTCAGTAGGTATAGGGTAAAGCCCAAGAATTTGTACTTCTAACATCCCAGGTGCAGCTGCTGCTGCTTCAGGAACCCCAGTTTGGGAACCACTCCTCTAGGACCTAGACTGACAAGGGTATCTCAGAGGGAAAATGCACAGAAACATAACACACATATACCCTGTATCGTTTGTGAAGCCTGGTATGTTTATTTTGGAAAACAAGAAAATATTCAAGATGATTTCTAAGATCCCTCCGGTTTTAAAATTCTCTCATTATATGTTATAAAATTTATAAGATCCTACTGGTTTTATATCAAATTCTTATCATATATTGAAATTTAATGGTCTTATTTAATGATACTCTATTAGATTATCTAAGTAAAAATTCTCCAAGATCTTCATATGTATTATATGCCTAAAATAATGCTGCATTTAAGCATTTTACAACATTCAAATGTTATGATATTCATCTGCATTGTCTTGACTAAATTAAAGTATAATAAATCCATATGGAGGGAACTAATTTGCTCATTGGAGCCAATAATGAGGACGTTTCTGTGATATTAATCAAATTATGAATTTTTTGAATAAATTCATGAAAATTCAGTTTCCTACTTCTGCTTGTGAATTTTACTTTTCTTAGTTTTGAAATTTACAGTCTAAATGACCTCATTAATGAGCAGGCATTAGGACACCTTTGATTGGTTTTGCTGCATATCTATCATATTGTAGAGGTGGTTAGAGAGTTTAAGATAAACATAGTGCACAGATAAAGCTACTTCATTAATGAATTAAGATAGTTATTTGATAAATATATATTTAAAATATGTTAAAGGTATTTATGGATATGTGAATTAGAAAGATCATTAAATGGGTGCCTGGGTGGCTCAGTCAGTTAAGCGTGTTCTCATCAAGATTAACTTGCCTTTGGCTCAGGTCATGAGCCCAAAGGCCATGGGATCAAGCTCCGCATCTGGCTCCCTGCTTGGCTGGGAGCCTGCTTCTCCCTCTCCCTCTGCCTGCCGCTCCCCCTGCTTGTGCTCTCTCCCTCTCTCCCTCTATCTGTCAAAAAATAAGTAAATAAAATCTTTAAAAAAAATCATTAAATGAAATTATTCCATTATTGATCAATGTTAAATAATTAATCAACATGAAAATTTGTTATAAAGCAGATTATTTAAAAGCCTTTATTGACATTATTCACATTAACAATTTCTTAGGTCAGAATTGTTATTACACCAAGCTATATAGATCTATATTCCATATAGACTTTGGCTATTGATTCATACATAAAACCTGACTGCTAAAATTTCTTTGAGTGTCAAAAATCTGTACAAATAATTTATTGGTATGTTAGATAATAATATATTACCATGTCAGAAATAATTTATTTCTGATCAAATAATAGATACATCAAAAAATATAATATCCAATGGAATAACACAAGGATGTGTATTGCTCTCTTTTCTTTGTTTTTGATATTTGTTTGTTTGCTTTTACCTGTATCTTAAAGAATTGATACCCATTGAGCAAGGCATACTTGTTCTTCATTGTAGAAAACATAGAAAACATATGTGACTCTTGAAGATGACTTAGTCCTAGGGTCATGACCTAGAGTTTGATATCAGGGGCAATTGGAACTGTTACCTAATCATTGCATGAATAATTTAAAATTTATTATTCACATCCCATACAATATTTAAAAGGATTACCAGTACATAGCCTTTACTGCGTTCACCTCAATTAGTTAGAAGTAACAAGTTAAACTGATAAGAACAGATATCTTGATGAGAACGTCAAATGAAGTGTGACTTAAATTTAAAAATTCCATCTATTACGACTTTATGGACTGAACATTTGATTATATCCAGTTCTTTTTTTTTTTCGCGTTTAAGGTATCTTTGCTGGAAAGTGTAACTTTGTTCCCTTAGCTAATTTACCCATTTGGAGCACAATAATTGTCCTTCCTTAGGTCAGCCTCCAACCTGGCAACAACAAGGGTCTCATAGCCTTGTAGTGAGGCATCTACCCCAGCAGGCTTCTGGTGAGAGGCTTCCAGTCCCGATTTGCACTCAATTGCTGGTATAACATATTTGCATAGTAGATATTCATTTAATTTAGTCAACATACATTTATTAATAAATTCCAATATGTCAGGAACCATGCTAAGCTTTGGAAGCACTACAGTTCTTGCTTATATGGAAGTTAGAGGATATTGGAGGAGATAATCAAGTAAACACACATCAATACAGTACTATTAGAGCTAGAATATATAAATAGAGGGAATACTATTGGAATATGAAAGGTGCACCCAACTCAGTCTGAGGGATTAAGGGAAAGCTATCTTATTTTTTGGATAATATCTGAATAATAAATGATATTCAGCCAGATTAAAAAGAGGAAGAATGTTCTAGACAGGGAGATCAATATATAAGACAGTCCAGAGACAAAAGACACTTTAAGTTAGTGTTTAGAAATAAAATACTTCAGTATGGCTTGAATATAGAGTACAAAACAGTGAAGAGAGAGAGAAGAGGGTAATGAGATGCAGCAATTTGGTTCATTGAAAACCTCACAGACCAGGCAGAGGCAGTTGGAGTTCACAAAGACGGTCCATGCTTTAGGCTGAGCTGTGATATGTGAAATGATTGTACATGCATTCTAGAAAATCTCTCTGGCTACAAAGTTGAAAGAAGAGTGAGGGGAGAAAGCCTACGTTTTCATGACCAGGTTGGATGTTCATGGTAATTACGGGGAGAAGCAGTGGTGGGCTGGGTTAAGTACTGGCATAGTGTATTTGTTTCCTAGGGCTGTGGTAACAAGTACCACAAACTGTGTGGCTTGAAATAACAGAAATTTATTCTCTCATCATTCTAGAGACAGAAGTCCAAAAACGAAGTGTAGGCAGGGCCATGATCTCTTTGAAGGTTTGGAGGAGAATCTGTTCCATACATTTCCCTTAGCTTCTGGAATTGCCAGCCGACCTTGGTGTTCTTTCGCTTGTAGAAACATCATTCAAATCTCCACCTCTGTCATCACATGGTATTCTCCCTGTATGTCTTCACGTTATCATCCTTCTCTCTATGCATGTCTGTTTCTGTGTCTCTTCTCCTTCTCTTATAAGGACTCCAGTCATATTAGATTAAGAGTCACCCTACTTAATGACTTCATCTTAATTATATCTGCAAAAACCCTATCTCCAAATAAGGTCACACTCACAAGGTACTGAGCCTTAGGACTTCAACATAATTTTGGGGGGAACACAATCAAATCCATAAGGCAGAATGTAAAGAGAAGAGCAGAATAATTAGAGAGATAATATAGGCTGCAACTGATATGAACTTGGAAATAAATATATATGGGAAAGAGCATGTAAAAACCAACCCTGAGGGCACCTGGGTGGCTCAGTCAGTTAAGCATCTGCCTTCAGCTCAGCCTGGGATGGAGTACCGCATCAGGCTCTGCATTCAGTGGGGAGTCTGCTTGCCCCACTGCCCCTCCCCCCTGCTTGTGATCTCTCTCTCTCTCAAATAAATAAATAAATAATAAATAAATAGAATATTTTTTAAAAAACAACCCTGAGGGGCGCCTGGGTGGCTCAGTCGTTAGGCGTTTGCCTTCGGCTCAGGTCATGATCCCAGGGTCCTGGGATCGAGCCCCACATCGGGCTCCCTGCTCGGCAGGAAGCCTGCTTCTCCCTCTCCCACTCTCCCTGCTTGTGTTCCTGCTCTCACTGTGTCTCTCTGTCAAATAAATAAATAAAATCTTTAAAAAATAAATAAATAAATAAAAAACAACCCCGAAATCCTGATTTCATAATTAAACAGCTTCATGGAAATAAAATAGTTATGCAGTATTTATCACAACCTGATTGTAGGAATGAGTAGAACTTTCAAGTCAAGATTTTCTTAATTTAGCTTGCCATCAAGGGCAAAATTGAACAATCTTATATTTGCACACAATTTGTGTGTGTTTGTGTTTTTAATGTGTATTCATGCATGTTTCTTAGGCTTATGTCAATAGATTTATTAGATTCTCAGAAAGAAACATGACCATTCAGTACTCCAAATGCCACTACAGAGAGTCTCTGTAACTTTGCTTTTATCCTTACATTTAGGCAGAGTACATAGCTGTACACCTGAGCCACACTGATTGGGCCCAAAATAACATTTCTCTTATCAAACTGGGCTTGGTATAGTGTAACTGGTCCATGGTGAGAGCAGAGGGTGGAATCCTGTAAAAACTGTTACATATTTATGGTTGGGATTTTTTTAAGATGTTATTTATTACATTATACTACATTATACTATTTTATCCCCCTGAGAACACATATAACAAATTCATCTTAGGTAACAGTACCAGGAATTGCTATGCCAGGAATTCTCTTTAAAAACTTATTTATATTTTAAAACATTTTGAATTTTATAATTGACTGCACTTTTTATCCTTGCCTGAGCACTAGAAAGCTGAGAGCTGGATTGTCATGCCAAGTCAAAGGAAGTATGTAATAATTTTAACATTCATTTTGTGTTCTAATGTAATTCCTGAATTCATACATTTTCTTAACTTCATTTTTCTTGACTCATTTCTCCATTTACTTACCTTCTCGTGTTCTCATTAATTATTTCATTTATTTACCTAATGAACAAACTATAATTGAGTGCATGCTATGTAATCATGTATTAGGTATTGCACCAGTTGCCTGGATTCAGTGATGGATAAACATTATCTGTTTTCCGATATCTCAGTCTAGAAGGGAAGGTATTCATTCAAGTTAATATTTATAGTACATTGTGATTAACAATTATCAAAAGATCTAAAAAATAATATTGGTGCATAAAAGGGGAATGCAGCCCAACCACCTTAGATAAAAGGCTTTCTGAAGAGGAGATGGTTGAGCTGAGCCATAAGTAGAAGGTAACCAAATAAAAAGTGAAGGGAACAAAACTCCTATGAAAAATAATAAAAAAATCAAAATCTCTACATAAATGGTGAAAGATTGCATGTTTGGGAAGTAGAAAATTCAATGTTGCTAAGATGTCAGTTGCTCCCAGCTTGGTCTATAGATTCAATGCAATTTCCATCAAAATCCCAGCAAGTTATTTTGTGAATGTTGACAAACTGATTCTAAAATTTATGTGGAATGGAAAAAAAACTCACAGCAGCCAACACAATACTGAAGATCAAGATCAAACTTGGAAGACTGACACTACCCAATTTCAATGCTTACTATAAAGAACCACAGTATTGTTTCCATTGTTTCTTTCCCTGGCCTCAGGTAGTTTCCTTGTAAGCCTATGCTGGTTAGTGCTCATCTGAAGATTTAAGGGGGCCTTCCACAAATCCCCAGAACTTTCTCTATCTCTTTTTCTCTCTCTCTTTCTTCTTTTCTCTGCAGCTCTCTGCTTTACATGACTCTGCCCTGGGCTCTCTAGCTGTCTTGGCCTTTCCAGACTCCCAGCTCCATCTCATCAATTCAGCTCCATTCCTTCACTAAGGCCTTATATTTCTCTTAAGGCATTAAGCTGGGACAATCATAGAACACAGCTCATTTATTTTCCATCACTTAAAAATCACTGTCCTTTGTTGTCTATGTCCAATATCTTTAAAGCCAGTGCTTTACATATTTTATCTGCTTTCTATAGTTTTAAGTGTGAGGACTAATCACAAGAAGTCAAGTGAGTGGGAATTTAAAAAGGAAAAAGTAATCGATATAGTTAGTTATATCTATTAGTAGTAGCAAGTGTGTGCGTGTAGGGGGGGATTGCTGACCAAAGAGACCTGATAAATAAAATGGTGGAAATAGAAGCTAGATTTTAGTGAATTAATAATTAAATGGGAGTCAGGAAATAGAAAAAGCAAGTAAAGATGACATTCGCAGGAAGTTGAGTTGAACAATGATGGAAACGTACTGGATGATATTTATAAGGGAATATAGAATCAAAGGAAGATGCTTTTGTTTACTGTTGAAATCTTTGTTGAGATAAAAAATAAAGAAAATTAAAACTGATTATGGAGAAGGCAGAGTTTGACAAACAATGGGCTACAGAGTGACCACTAGTCTTTTCTGTAAATAAAGTTTTATTGGAACACAGCCATGCCTATTCATTTACATATTGTTGTTGGTTGCTTCTTTGTTACAACAGAATAGTTGAATAGTTGTGAATGAGATCATATGGCCTAAAGTCAAAAATATACACTGATCTTTCATAAAAAATTTGCCAGTCCTTACTAGGGATCCAAAAAGCAATAAAAGCATATATTTCTAGTCATCTGGAGTTTCAAATTCAGTAGCAATCATTTTTTTTTTTTTAAAGATTTTTTTATTTATTTGACAGAGAGAGACACAGCGAGAGAGGGAACACAAGCAGGGGGAGTGGGAGAGGGAGAAGCAGGCTTCCCGCTGAGGAGGGAGCCCGATGCGGGGCTCAATCCCAGGACCCTGGGATCATGACCTGAGCCGAAGGCAGATGCCTAACCGACTGAGCCACCCAGGCGCCCCAGTAGTAATCATTTTTAATATATTATACTGGGACAGATAACATTAATAATATTAATGAAAAAGAAAACAGTATGTCTTATTTTTTTATCTTCAACAATAAAGGGTTAGAAGTAATTTCTCAAAATAAAATTATGTGTTTTATCTTAATATTAGACCTAAAACTTAACATTGCACACAAGACTTTGCGAGCAAATTATTTTTAATGATGTAATAAAATTAAACTAAGAGTTTTTTTTATTTAAAAATGATTTTTTTAATTAGTGATTTTGTGTAGACATTAAATTACATATCCTGTAGAACTTAAATAAAGTACAATAGTTGGAGTTTATTGTTTTATTTTGATTTTCAAATATGTAATATTCTATCATATTCAATGTCAATTCAATAACAATTTATTGACCTGGTCTTTAATCATTTTTAAACTTTTTCTAGGCAAAGAAGTCAAGCCTAAGCCTCCACGTATGTTATATGCATGCCAAAAAATAAATAAATAAAACAAATCTTAAACGCATGCTTTTACTCATCCTCTGATTTCATAGTTGAATATTTTGCTTGAAGTCAAAGGCTTAACTATTTTGTGTAGACAATGTGCTTAAAATCCTCATATTTCTAATATCTTCCATATTTCTAATATCCTTTGTGTTTCTGAGAATATGCTATGCTAAAATTTTTCTTCAACTTTTGTTCGCTGAAGGTACAAACCAATACCTTTTGTTAACTTCTCATAAAATCTTAATTCACATTTTCATTTTATCTCAAATAATTCTTACTGTGATTGATAATAAGGAAACTTTGTATCAATTTGTTGGATTCATAAAAAGAAGAAAATTAATGCGGCAGATTAAAAACAATGAATGATATGTAAAGAAATATGCATGAGTACAGAAAAAATATCTTTATATAATCATCATTATTAATGTTCACCTATATTTTTAGAGCCACAAGTAAAAAAAGAAGAGAAACCAGGTATGTATATTTTATGTATAGATTCATACTTGCATTCCATATTTATAATGGTAGCATATTACCTCTTTGCCAATGTTGTGTCGTAGTGCAAATATTATACAAAAATGTTATCCTTTATCAACTTTTTAAAATAAGATGAACGTAATACATATTTATCTATACCACCTGTTCCTAGAAAAAATTCTACTTACAAAGGAGAAACTGCAGAGAGAGAAATTGATCTGGTTCAGAAGAAGCAATTGACTAATTGAGTTGAGTCCCATAAAACCCCTATTTTTGCTGATTACTGTAGGACACAGACATCCTGTCAGAAAAACAGCTCCTCTCATTCTTCTGTTTTTTGGGGAGCACCTGAGTGAGATGAATATTTCTGAGGGCTGCAGGATGCAGCAGAACTTTTTAAAAAGAACACACAGAAATCTGATTCTCAAAACAGTTAAAACTTTGGTTCATGTTTCCCAACTATTAGTGTGATAGGGCTGCTGTAATAAAATAAAATACCACAACCTGTGTATTTTAGGACAGCAGAAATTTATTCTCTCACAGTTCGGGGAGGTGGAAGTCTGAAATCAAGGTATCAGCAGGGCCATGATTCCCTTGAAGCTGGAGGGAAGAACCTTTCCCTGCCTCCTCTGGCTTCAGGTGTTTGTGAGCAATCCTTGGTGTTCCTTGGCCTGAAATTGCAGTGTTCCAATCTCAGCCTCTATCATTCCATGGACATCTTCCTCCTTTGTGTCTTTATCTCTGTCTTTTCTCCTCTTCTTGTAAGAACACCAGACATATTAGATTAAGGACCCAGCCTACTACCATATAACTACATCTTAACTAATTACACCTGTAAAGTCCCTATTTCCAAATCAGGTCACATTTTGAGGTGTTGGGGATTGGGACTTCAGCCTATCATCTTTTGAGAGGACACAATTCAACCCATAAAGGCCTATCCTCTGGTCCCCCCAAAATGCATGTCCTTCACATGTAGCAAAATACATACACCTCATTCCAACATCCCTAAAAGTCATAACCATTTTAGCAACAACTAAGTCCAACAGTTCATCAATTCAAAGTCCAAATCTCATCATCTTAAATATTTATGGGTGAAACCCAGGGTATGATTCTTCTTGCAGAAAATTTCTCTCCATCTGCAAAATCAGAAAACAAGTTATCTGCTTCCAAAATAAAACAGTGGGACAGGCTAGGTTAGACATTCCCATTTCAAAAGGGAAAAAAAAATAAAAGGAAAAGAAGGAATTATGTGCGCCAAGTAAATCCAAAACATAGCGGGGAAAATTCCATTAGATGTCAGGACCTGAGGATATCCTCTTTGGCTGAATACACAGTCCTCCGGGCCTGGTAGGGTGGTGGGTCTGCCTTTCTAGCCCACCTGGGTGACAGCCTGGTCCTCTCTACCCAAGAAGTTCCCATCAACCCAGGTTTTTGAATCTGTGACTCTGCTCTTAGAGTTGTTATTCCTTCATTTCATTCTCTCTCTATTTCTGTCAGGCGCATTGTTTTTACTTGCATAGAATTCTCAAAAACATGACCAGTTCTGCATTCAATTCATGATGATCCAATTGGACAAGAGGGTCCATTGGACAAGAGGGTCCTCCACAGATCCTTCCTCATAACTACATCTCTACTCCTGCCTTCTGCTGAGGTGGTAGATTGTATCTGCAAATTTGTCCAGTCACTCTCTTGGCTGTCTCCAGGGTGCACTGTCTCCATAAGTGGAGAATTCTCCAAATCATCAAGTGCCGATTCCTCTTGCTTCTCAATTTATCTTCACTCCTCAATTTATCTTCCCTTTCACATTTTATTATAAGCAGCAAGGAGAGATCAGGCTGCACCTTCCACACTTTACTTGGAAATTTCTTTGGCTAGATATCCATGTTCTTCACTTACAAATTCTACCTTCTGTTATTGAAACCCAAGTTTGGCTGCTCACAGCTTGAAAGCCAATACTCCAGAGACAAATGTTGGTTGCAAAGGAAAGGTTGCTTTATTCAAGAGGCTGGCAACCTGGAGAGATGGTAGACTGAGGTCCAAAGACCATCTTCCAGTTTCCTAGTTAAGAAGCAAGGGATTTTAAAGGGGAAATTCAGGGTAGTAGATTACATACATATTGATGAAAAGGGTGGGAAAAGATGATTATTCATGAGGAAGCTGGAGCATGTGCACTGAGCAAACATATATGTAACATCCATCTCATGTTCACTTTGGGATGGAGACTTAACACCAGAAGAAGGCAAAATTCAGCCCCTGATGTCAGGAGGTTCTCTTAGGATGAGGAGAAGGGACTGTGGGCATGCTCTGAATGCTGGTATAACCTAGATGGGGTCTTAGGCTTGTTATCTCAGGAAGAAATTCAGAGCCTTGCTTGTTCATAGGTTGGAACCGTATCAGTTGACCTTGAGTCCAGGCCTCTATGGAGACAACTTGTGGATCTGTTAGTGGAGTCTGAAAAAACATAATAGCTAACTAAAAGGAAACCATTCTATGAAAAACAAGCTTCTGCTAGTTTCAACTTCATTGACCCTATAGGGCATGGTTTCACTGCCACCCGACTGAGGAACACAATTCAACCAAGTTTTCTGCCACTTTATAACAAAAATCACCCAGGCAGGACCCAATAACATGTCCCCTATTTCTTTCTGAGACCTCACCAGAAGCACATTCAACATTCTTATTTCCAGCAACATGTCGTTGATATATGTATTTGATGAGGGTATACATATTTTCTAAATTGTCAGAGGTTTTCTTTATAGCTCTTCTTAATTTTCTTGAGTCCTCAGCAGAATAGACTTTGTCAATATTTCTGCCAATATCCTTTTCAAGGCAATGTAGGTTTTTGTTTTTGTTTTTTTCCTCTAACAAGTGTCTCAACTCATCAGCCAATTCCAAAGCCACTTTCACATTTATATGTATTTGTTACAGCAGCAACCCATCTCCTGGTATCAAAATCTATTAGTTTCCCTGGGTAGCTGGAATAAAGTGTCACAAACTGGGTAGCTTAAAACAAGAAACATTTCCTCTCACAGTTCTAGAAGTCCAAATTCAAGATGTCAGCAGAGCCATGTTCCCTTCGAAACTTGTGGAAGAGAATCTTTCCTAGTTTCTTCTTGCTTCTGGTGTTTGTGAGCAATCCTTGCTGTTTGTTGCCTTGTAGATCCATCACTCCAAGCTCTGTCTCCATCATCACATAGACTTGTTCTCCCTGTGTGTGTCTATTTCTGTCTCTTTTCCTGTCCTTATAAGGACACCAGTCAGATGGATTAATTAAGGACCCACCCTGCTCCATCCAGTATGACCTCATCCTACCTTAATTAATCACATCTGTAACAATCCTATTTCCAAATAAGATTACATTCTGAGGTATGGCAGGTTAGGACTTCAACATATCATTTTGTGGGATACGATTCAAGCCATAACACTATTTGTCTAAATTTCTAAATCATATGAGTACTCAAATATATTTCAAAAATACTCTTCTTATTCCTGCCATCAAATCATTTATATTGACACTGAAACTATACTCCACAATAATCATCTTGAGAAAACATAGGAAATTCGACTTGAAATCAATTAGCAGTAGCAACAGCTTAATGGCAGATAAGTAGGTTGCATGATATTAACTACTGCATGTTTAATAGACCAGCACTAACAAACCAGCAGGAAACTGAAATAATTTTTAGTAAAATTCTGCCTTTTTAATTATGGTAAACAAAATAAAATAATTTCCAGAATTGAATTTGTGCTCTAGTTTATTTTTTCAGATTATAAAATCTCTGCCTTTGTTTTCCCTTTAGAGTCACGAGTTAAAAAGGAAGCTTTAAAACCAGGTAAAAATATTTTTATTCTTAAATAGACACAGAACTGATATTGCCTTCATTTTAGAACTAAAAGAGACTTACCACACCCACCACTGGAGATTTACAGAGTCTCCCAGAGCCTCATTATTTTTCCTGCTTTGTTGCTCAGTATGCTTTCACAGGACTGGATTAGCTGAGAACGGGGATATTCTGTAAGTGAGAACATCTAGAATATGTTTTTAAATGGACCGCAGCAGACACTCTAGGTTTCAGGAGACATCTCTTGGAGTCCTTCAAACCCTAGTATGATCATATTTAATTTGTCGGCTTATTTCCAATGACATAGCAGAGTCAGAATCATAGACTACTGGGATTTGAAGAGAAAAATGACAAGAACTTATGAGACATCTATTATGAGCTTAGAAATAGCATAGGATTTTTATTTCCAATATATCATTATAAGAGACATGCAACAGGACAATTACTATCCATATTTAATGTTTGTGGAAACAGTTCAATAGACTAAATTCAGAAAATAAGTTATTTGTCCAAGATTTTCAAGGTAATAAATGTTGGAGCTAGGATTCTGCCCATGTCTGATTTACTCAAAACTCCCACTAAAAAATTGTCCCAGACTAACGATCATTTTATTAAGAGGTAACACTGACCTAATATCAGGGTGACCTTTCCAAGTTTATGTTGCTATTTAGTGTTTAAGTCCTAGCGCTGGTACCAGCTAGCTACTGACCTGAGGCAAGTTAAAAAAAAAACCCTCAAGCTGTATGGAAACTATTTCTTCATTGTAAAAAGTTACACAGCAGGATTCCTCAATATCAACAAATTCAAGAATCCAAGTTTAGATATACATACATTACCATCTTGCTCCTTTAATTCTCACCAAAGCTTACCCAGCAACTGATCATAAGCTTGATTCTAGTTGCTCTTAAAAATAATATATTTTTAATGTATCAAGACTTATAAATGCCTAAGTACTGTCTTATTTTTTTAATTTTTATTTATTTTTTTAAGTTTTTTATTTATTTAAGTAATGTCTACACCCAACATGGGGCTCGAACTCATGACCCGGAGATCAAGAGTTGTACACTCTTTGGACTGAGCCAGCCAGGCACTCCCTAAGTACTGTCTTATGATTTATTTTCCTGACTGTATTTTTTTGGTGTTTTGTTTTGTTTTGTTTTTGCTGCAGATGAATGTTACCAGATGGAAACATTTTGCATTTTCCTTATTTTTTTTTTAAACCAGAAGCCCAATACCATTTAAAACTTCTACTTAGGCCTAATGCCATTTAAAACTTTTAGTTATTATTATAAAATACCACAATTTTGCAGGTAATTTTATTGATTCCAGTTTTTTCATACATAAATGTTTCTTTTTGAACTTAATCTGAAAAAACTCGAATACATAGTATATACATTAATTTCATCTTGTCAAAATAATTTTTGACAAGAAAATTTTAAATATTTTCAGTAATATATATTTGCTATCTATATTTTGGCATTTATGCTTTGTTACAACCTATACTTTGGAAATTATAAGTACTTAAATGTAAATAAGAATTCTTGGTATACTGTTTCATGCAAAGGAAACCTTTAAGTTTTCCGTATAAATTAAAATGACATGAAAATTTAGACACAGTTTTTCTCCATGGACACATTTGTTGAAATCTGTCTGTTATTCACTGGCCTATGAAACAGAAAAAAAAAAAAAAAATCACCATACGTTAATTTACAAAGCTTCTAAACATCTGAAAAGATTTTCTTTTTATTGTTTTCAGAACAAGACATAGTGAAACCAGAAAAGACTGTTTCTCACAGGAAACCAGGTATTTTGCGGGTGGTACCTGTAGCATCACATTGTCTCTCCTTGTTCCGGTTTCAGCAGGATGAAGAGCTTAATGTGGAATCTAAAGTTTTCAGGGATGATTCATGTCTTAAGTCAGCCAACTTCTAGAACATCTCCAATTTCAGTCATCTTCACAATGTGTTTTGAACTGAGGGCTTGACCTGTCAAGTGTAACTAGGTAGCTAGTCTGTCCCTTCCCATCAGAGATTTAGCTTAGTACGAAGATCATCACCGCCAGCACTCAGGTGAATGGGCTCTATAGTTTGTTTTGTCCTGTCCTGTTTGGGGCAAGACATCCTTGGGAAAGTTATAATTCAGAATGGCTCATTAAAACATGATCATCTTGGATTCCAAAAATCCCAAGAAAAGGAAATCAACATTTCTCCCTGCTTCCTTCCCTCCTTCCTTCTTCCATCTTTGCCTCATTCTCTTTGGTTTTCATCCCTGGTTGTAATTACATTTTGGAGATAGTAGAGGTAAGCCAGTGTGTCCTGCTCATAAAAAGACATACAGAACTTACCAAAACAAATTTATCAATTGTTTTTTATTTAAGAATAAGAACTTTTAAGTTTTCATTTACGCTAATTAAATATGAGTTTAATTTGGAGGCAGTCCCAAGTCTCAGTTATTCTGTAGAATATTGTTCTTCATTCCAGGCTGAATTATTTAGCCAAAGTTATGAATGTGGTTAGGCCAGGATCTTTAATAAGTTAAAAACATAATTTCTCTAAGCATATCTTAGGAAATATTTTGCTTGTACGTTCAAAATTTTTACTGTAGACAAACTGTTTAAAATGGATTTGAGTCCATTTGATTTCATTCGCCTATGCTTTAAAGTGTATGAGACACCAGCAAGAATAGAAAAAGCAGACCTGGGGTGTGAGGAGCCAAGAATAGCTGTCTCCAGCTTAGAGACAGAACTTTAGAAATAACTTTTAGAACTTCCCGTTACTTTCCTGACTGTCCCAAATGTCAGTCATTTTGAGCTGAAATACAGAGAGTGAGAGAATTTAGTCTCTGAGAGTACAGCAAGCACACTGTCTTCCAGCCATACCTTTCTTTTATTTTAGTGGTAATATTCATACTCTAAATTCTGCTTCCCAGAGAAACTTTCTCATTGACCTATTCCCACTGCTATATTATTGAAAAGTTTAATTTTACATATGATGATTGTAATAATTTCTCTACGGTGACCCAAATCTCTTTGACTACATCTATAAAAGCATAGAGGACAGAAGACATACCATAAATGTATCCCTTTTGCCCTTCCCCAGCTTTGTACCATAAAAAACTTGGGTCACTAAGCTAATCCTGGGCTCCCAGGGAGGAATCTTGCACAGGAAAAATAAAAAAATAAAATAAAATTGCTTCTTCCTGTTCTAATTCAATTATTAAAAAAGGATTATTGTTTTATGAAACAAGCCCTGTGTAGATAAATATAGTGAAAAACAGTGAAGGCAAGGGGTAGAGTGTATATTGGCAGGTCAGGGGATGATTCCAGTTGGAAAACTTTTATGGCAGGATAGCTGCAAAGGATGTCTGCAGCTGGACGCATTTTCTTTGTGCTCCATCCAATTTGAATAGAAGAATCACTTGCTGCTTTACTGAAAAAACAGCTAAGTTTTTCTCAGTATTGGTGTTTTTCAAAGAGAATACAAAATATCAAATTTGACATGTCACTGTTTTACACTGATGCATTTAAATTTTCTACTTGTGTTAACATTTTTTCATATCACAGAAGAAAGAGTTGTCAAGCAGATAAAAGCTACCACTATAGAAAAAACAGGTAAATATGATATTTCATATTTTCCTTCTGTGTATCAGCTTTATGTTATGTGGGTACACACACACACACACACACACACACATCTTCACTGGTGTGTGTAGAGTTTTAGTGCCATAAATTCTAAGATTGTGAATTCTTGTAAATAACTGAAAGATACAATCAATAAAATTAACAATGGAATACAGAGTGATGTAATTTAATTATTTGTGATTGATCTAAACTTACATATAACTCGTGAGGTAATCCAAGTAATACATCGATGATCATATACTGCTAGGTGTTTAATAAACTGCCCTTCCTCAAATTGTAAAATCACAGGAATCCAAAACTATGAAATCTGCTGTTTGTGTATTAGATAGAATAATGTCCTTTCATGAGAGCTTCACAAACAGTTATGTGGTTGTATGAACATATACTATTAAAATAGTCCATCTCTCAGTATTTCATGTGAGAAGAAAAAAGGAGTGCACACACTCTTGCCATTCTGAAGTTCTTTCCTATAGAGATGAATGAATGTCATATCAATTGACATCCTAAACCACTGAATCCCTTCCATTGAATTCCAAGATGGAAATTCTACCCACCTGGGCAACTGGCAGTTAATAAAGTCCCATTTCTTACTAAAAAAATCATTTCAAAGGAAAAAGTCTTGAAGTAATTCTTCAGTTTAACTAAGATAATCATGCTAATCAAGATTTAAATACAGTTTCTCAGAGGAAAATATTAGAATTCAGGAAAGAACTACTTATTTATACAATTGTAGACTATTAACACATAAGAAAGAAAGAAACCTTATAAGGTCATTTACACATCACCTCACATGTTCCTTGTACTCTATTAAAGCCACTGTCAAAGCTCATAATTTCAGCATTCCTCTAATTTGCACCCTAAAGTGTTAATATGGCCCCCTGAGGATCTCATTTAGTTATATGGGTATTTGGGGATTATCAAGAAGCTAGCCCAATGTATTTGTGTGCCAAATGTATAGATTGTTTTAAATTTTGCATACCTTTTGTGTGTCATAATTTTTCAGCAAGCTGTGTGATTGATATATTTGCTGAGAGTGAAATAATAGTGCTCAGAGAGAATGGAATAAGCTTAATATAAGAAGAGAACCTAAAACTAAGAAGAAATAAATACAGAAGCTAGAGTTATTTTTTTCAATGGTTTGCACTCATCAATATGCCATTTACTTTTCCCCATTCTCCAACAGTCAAGCCCAAACCAGCAAGTAAGAGATGAAAAGAATAAAATTTGAAAAGCATTGCTTGGCTATTTCAACTTTAACAGTTTGCTTGTTTTTTTTTTTTCTTTAATTGTTAATTTTATTTTATTTTATTTTATTTTATTTTATTTTATTTTTTAAAGATTTTATTTATTTTTTTGACAGAGAGAGACATAGCGAGAGCAGGAACACAAGCAGGGGGAGTGGGAGAGGGAGAAGCAGGCTTCCCGCAGAGCAGGGAGCCCGATGTGGGACTCGATCCCAGGACCCTGGGATCATGACCTGAGCCGAAGGCAGACGCTTAATGACTGAGCCACCCAGGCGCCCTTTAATTGTTAATTTTAATGTTGCCTTAATCTAAATTACCTGTATAGATGATAAAATAATGTTTTGCTATAGCTTTGATTTGACATCTTTGCCTTTCACTACTAATTAATACTTTGCTATAGTTATACAGAAGAAATCTTTGGAAGTTGTATCACTATTACTAATCCTAAAAGAGCGAGTCCGTGTAGACTATAAAATACTACGAAGAAGTTAGAGTGAACTGGCAACCTCTCAAACACACATAATGAATAACAAAGGAAAATGAAACAATCATCAGTGTTACGAACCACATATTGTTTTTGGTTTGTTTAAGTAGCATTTATTGTACTGTAGGTAGACTTTGGTAGTTAGAAATCCATGAGATTATAATCATATTGCCATTTGTTCCTTAAAATCATGGACTTTTCTAATGAGTATGAACTTAAAAGATCATCCATTTTACTGCTCAGGAATGATTCAGAATTACAGTGACAGAGAGTTTAAAAGCTGACTATTGGACTCAGAAAGGCATGAACATGGGCTCATTATCACACAGGTAGTAAATAAGTCCAAAATTGTGTCCAAATTGTGATGTTGGTCCTTGAATGCTGTGTATTTATGAAACACAACTTCAGTGAAAGTATGTTGGTCAAATATTCCCTGGATCCCATATGAAAAATGGATTTACACAATCCAAAGATGAATGTGGTGAGATCAGTTAGGAAACCATATAAGTGGCTTCAGGAGATAAGGTGCAAATGTATGCAGCCTAAAAGAATATATTCACATTCTAGAACCTGTTGCATGTATTTGAATACATGTTGTATATTATTATTGTTACTGTAATCCATTATACTTTTGCAGTGCTGTTATTATGCCAGTTTAATAAGTTGAATATCATCTTTTCAATTTTATTTTGTTTTGCATGTTTATATAATATTAACATTTATGCAAATTGAGTTCATGAAAGTCTTATTCTTACATGCTGCCAAGCCCTAATTTACAAATATCTGGTTTAGTCTTAATGACAACATAGGTCCTGCATCTTCCCATCTACTTCACTGTTGGTGCATGATGTTGGGGAAAAATAGTAGTACTTTTAGAATCTCCAAATTCAGAAGTGGGGGGAAGAAAAGGACAGGTAAACATCAATAATAGCTCAGAAGGATTAACCCTGGGGGTGTTTAGAAAGAACTAATACTTGGCAGTGATCGGCTCTATTTCCAACTATTCTCAACTCCATTCAAAGTATCCTACTCTATAATGGCTTCATTTGAAATTCCACTTTTGATGAAAGAGAGAGCTCTCCTATTATTTTTATTTCAAATATTTTTCAGAGGGCTAAGAGGAATATCAATTACACATTTGATTCCATTTGTCCTGTCCTAGACTCAGTTGAGAATCATCTGTGAGAGTTCTAAATGGACCTGGAAAGAGAGGGTGGACCAGGAAAATGAAAATACAAAATGTGATACTTTCTGATATAGGGCGGGTCCAGGTTAAATTTTCAACAAGAAACTAGTGTCCAGCACAAACTGCTTCTGACTGGCAGGAAAGGAACTAGAAGGAGTCAGAGGGGTAAAAAGGGGAGCTTGTAAAATGCCAAAGGCAAATGTCATCTGCTTTAAAGTATCCCCAAGGAATGACTCTACCTTCAGCAGAGAAAGAAAAATCCTCTTTTTATTCTCCTCTTTGTCATATTCTATCTTTTTCTCCCTATACCCCATGGTCCCAAAAGGGCTGGTACCTTTGTACTGTCTTACAGGATGCCCTGAGAATGAACCTGACCTTGTTTATAATGTGTTTCTATGGCAATGTGCTTTCTGTGTTCCAGCATGCAAATGACTTTGAGGGCATGCTTCCCACATAAACTGAGGATCACCTGCAAACACATAAATAAGAAATGCTTTCTAATACAAACAGTCCACAGATTGCCAATTAATTTTAATTTCTCTTTCTAGAAAAAGCTGAACACCAAGAAAAGGACTCTCCATCTATAAAAACAGGTGCTTTTACATTGTCTTAATTCACTATTTTTATTAAATTAAAAATTAAAACAAAGCATGTAAGTGCTTTTCATCTTATTTCCTAGTACTGTTTAGGCTTGTAGTTTTCTAGTAAGATCTAGTTTATCTGACATAAGGGTCGTGTTATTGTTGACAATCATACATTTTGCTAACTATTATAACCAATATGTATAGGATTGTCAAACATGCTATTATAATATAACAGTATTTTTTGTTTTGAGTTTTTATTTAAATTCTAGTTAGTTAACATATAGTGTAATATTACATGTTACACTATATTCTACTCCTGAAACAAAAAGGAATAGAATTCGGTGATTCATCACTTACATACAACACCCAGTGCTCATCACAAGGGCCTTCCTTAATACTCATCACCGATTTAGCCCATCCCCCACCCACCTCCCTGCCAGCAACCCTCAGTTTGTTCTCTATAGTTAAGAGTCTCTTATGGTTATAATACAGCAGTATTAACAAAATAGTATTGCTTTCGTAATTAACAAGGCCCTTTCACTGTTTTCAATATTAATGTCATTTGTCATATTGATTAAGTTGATTCACTGTTTATAGTATTGTAAAATACCTTGCCAAATTACACAAATTACATTTTACTGAAAACTAAATAAGAATTTCAACTTGATATCTTTTCTTAACTATAAAATATAAAAATGTTAGCTTAATTCTTTAAAAAATACTATTTGATTTTTTAAAAATATGATAGCCGGCCTGGTTCAAACACTGAGGCATACCCTATAGGAGGCTGTGAAAATATTCCTCCTTCTCCTCTCTTTTTTCCTGTTCTACCAGTTCCCATTCCCAAAATATCCACTAGGTAATTGCTGTTATTTCTTATTGTCTCATTCTAGCCATATATATACATAGCATGTATACATATATACACACATACACATACATATATACAAATAAATACATATACATCCCCACTTTAATTTATTTACACAAATCATGACATACTATAAATTACATTTTCCCTAGATTTTTCTATTTAAGAATGTATTTTGAAAATTGTTTAATCTCAGCACGTGAAGAATTTCCACATTAATAGTATTCTATTGTATAGTTGTACAGATTACTTAACTAATCTCTGACTGGTGTGTTTAAGTTGTCTAAAGGCTTTTTGTAATGATATTCAAAAATAAATATATCTACCAATCTAGTTTTGTGAATTTATCTTTGGAGTAAAATTTCTTACAGTAAAATTTTTTAGTGAAGTGATATATCCAATGGAATTTTTATAAATATTTCTAATTGTTCCCTGATATAAGTTGTATTAATTTATATTGCCACTGTTAATGATTTTGAATTAGTTGACCCAGTTTTGAATGATCTGAATTCTTCACCATCATGACCATATATTGTCATTTTTTAATGAATAAGTGGGTTTTTAGGTATATGACTACATAATTAATGTTTTTGTTAATAATTTCAGAAGACAAAGAATATCAGAGAAAGAGATCGTGTACTTAGATGGTATAGTTTTGTGCTTTTCACCTATCACTTATTTATTCTTCCTGAGATTTTATTTTATTTATTTAAAAAATTTTTTTTAAGATTTATTTACTTGCGAGAGGGAGAGAGAGCACACAAGCAGGGGGAGGGGCAGAGGGAGAGGAGGGAAGCAGATTCCCCACTGAGTGCAGCGCCAGATCTCAGGAACCCGAGATCATGACCTGAGCCAAAACCAATAGTCAGACGCCTAACCAACTGGGCCACCCAGGTGCCCCCATTCTTCCTGAGATTTTATAAAATCAGTTTCTTCATTTAAAATACAGGATTGGGAGACTTAAATAATGTATCTTGAAAGGATGATGGCAGAATATGCATTTTATGCTATTCAGAAGCAGTAAGGCATTCAAATTATTGTGAGCATTCATATTGCATCAAACCAAAGATAAGGTTTCAGGCACTTGGGTTGCTCAGTCGTTAAGCGTCTGCCTTCGGCTCAGGTCATGATCCCAGGGTCCTGGGATGGAGCCCCACATCGGGCTCCCTGCTCAGCGGGAAGCCTGCTTCTTCCTCTCCCTCTCCCCGCTGCTGTGTTCCTGCTCTCCCTATCTGTCTCTCTCAAATAAATAAAATCTTAAAAAAAAAATAAGGTTTCATAGGGATAAAGAGACTAAGAAGATTCTATATTCAAAAGCTTTGTAATTTTTTCTATGGGGAATTCATTAGGAATATAACTTTAAAATTACTCAAAATGCATTTTCTATTGCTCATTTTAATATGTTTAGCCTATTCCTATTTTAACTTGAACAGACAGAAATAGGAATATAAAGGGCTGATATTTTACCTATAGGTGGAAGATGATCACTGGTTTTCTTTTCTTCTTTACTTTTTAGACAAACCTAAACTGACTTCAAGTAAGTGTACCACTTCAAAATTTTAAGAATTTGCTATTTAATTACTTCAATTTTATAATCTCTTTGAATTGTATGTGCAGCCAAAAAAAGACAGTATGTTATTAATGCAATAGCCAGTATGCCATCACCTATGTAAACGATTCTGATTGACAAAGAATATTGTGTGTATTTTATTCATTAATCCTTGAACATGTCTTTATTGAACACCTATTAGATGTATTACACTGTACCAGGACATGTGAGGGAATGACAAAAATGTTTCCTGTTTTCATGCCTGTGTAATTAATACATTTACCAATATAACTGTGCCTGGGTGGAAAAAAGTGGTTTATCTCTCTTTTATGTACTTCCATTTGTTTGTTAGGATGTATTGAGTAAACACAGTATGGAGATTCCTCTAACAGTCACTGCTGGGTTAAGAAAAATTTAGAACACATAATACCTATCTCCAATTATTGAATCTTAACACATTGACTTTTATTATCGTACTTTTTCAAAGCATGAAGGTAGGTTGTTTTTAGTATTTCAGAATCTGTTTTATTTTGACATTCCAAGCAAAAATACATATGCAACAGTTTTGAAAATTTATGAAGTTTTATGTAATTTCATAAAAATGAAATTATTATTTAATACTGTTAAATTATGACCCAGACTTTAACCTGGGGTAAAAATACGTGCATTTCAATCAAAAGCGTATCTAGAAGTTGTATCTAAAGTTCTTAAATGCCAAGGAATAACCTGGTTCCTTAAGAGTATCATGACAGATTCTTTACAAATAACAGCCAGAGTTTTCTTCCAATTGAATATGATGTTAAAATATTAAATGTTGCCTTTGGGTTGGAGAAAATTGCTAGTACATTTAGTTTTTATTATTGCTATGGATATGAAGAGTATTGCAAAAATTAAGGGTTGAAAGTCAAAACTACAATGCTAATATGAAGTATCACCATAATGACTTATAAATACTGTTTTGTTTGTGAAACGTTATTCATTTTTCATCCTCATTATCATGAAATATTTTAATCAATTTTTCTTGAATTTTGAATATAGCTTCCAGAGAAGTTATAGAAGACTGATAATTAAATGGATCAGGTTTATAGAAATGTTCTCACTTGAACTGAACTGTGAGGAAAAATATATTTTTAAAAACCTGCCATGTTATATTTTAAAATATTATTGTTGTATGCATTAACTAAAAGAACAAAAAGAGAGGCTGGTTTTATATTATCATAGACTAAAGATAAGTAGCATTTTATATCTTGTCTCACTGCTCTGACAGTAGTCACTGTGAGTTGAATTTATTTCTGTGATATTTTTCAACCTCATCCCACAACCCCACCCATTGCATTTAGTATAACATCTTATACATGAAGTTGCTTCATAAATATTCAGTGAATGAATGCATGCATGCATATATGAAGATCAAGTTAAAAGTTTGTGAAGCAGAGATTTATAATTTGTAATTTTGGAATTAAGAAAACCAACCAAAGGACTTCAAACTGATTAATTCTACCATACAGGCATAGATGTTTTAGATTGGTTTATAGAGTAGTTCTAATTTCAAAATAGATTTCTAGTTACAGTTTTCAGAGATACTGGTTATCAGTGCATTTCTTTGCCATTTTGAGCATATGTGTTTATTGTCATTACTAGTGGAATTAAAAGGAAATACCTGGAGATAAAGCTCAATTGTCTGCTACTGAAATACAAAACTATTCTTTCCTTTTCTTTTTCTACTATATTCTTTTTCTTTTTTTTCCTAAAGAGGAAACATCAGAAGTCACAGAATCAGGTAAATATTTACTTTCCCAAAGGAGGTAACACAGATCTGTGGAAACATCTAAATTTGAGTCTCTATCTAGCTGTGTAACATTTGGGAAAACCCCTTAACCAGCTCAGATTCATGGTTTCCTCATTTGTAGGACAGATAAAATGACTTCCCAAAAGGCTCGTGATGAATATTAAATAAGATAACGTATGCCACATTCCCACTACATACGTGGTTGTCACTCATTACATATTGGTTTTCTTCTCACTCTTGTCTGATAACTATAGTTGAAGAAAATCATCAATCAACTGAAACTGTTTTGAAAAGCATGTGTCAACTTTTTGCTTGGAGATATTTTGCAACTCTCATTGTTTTTATTCCATAGTTTTCTTATTGAGCATCCGTAGCACCAGTTCAAATCTTGTTTCCTAAAGAAAACAATTGAAAATTTGGATGTTTCTCCTATTGTTACTAGTTTACACTTCATAAATGCATGGCCCGCTCTAGCTTTCCTTCAAAGCACATAAAAACAAAGACAAAGAGAAAAGGGGAGGGGGCTCTGCCATCCAGGTGACTGAGTATAAGCCCAATAACCAAGCATAACAAAAATATACATGTTCTCACACACAGGAGGTATGCTCTTCCTCCACATCTTGAAAATGCGGAGACCTGACCCTCTCCAGTTATGGGATTAAGTCCCATCTCCAACTATTTACTTCAAGATTGAGTAAGAAAGTCATGTTTTTTAAGCTGATGATTTCTTGTTGCTATATTTCCCCCGCAGGGAAGAAGAAAATTGAAAAATCTGAAAAAGAAAGTAAAGGTAATGATGACATTTAAAGACATGTACACCAAATTAACAGTAAAAACACAGAAATAAAAAATACATAATTATACAAATTATATCATTTAAAAGCAATGTGGACAGAGATTTTAAAGCACATATCAGAATTGCAGTTCACTGTAGGATTTTCCATGCAAGAGTGTAAGTATCACTTATTGTTAAATATCTAAAGAGAATGGAAATGTAGGTTCTGCTATTTCCAAATTAACAGCATAGAATTCTTTGCATATAATGCCTGAATTGTGAACATTGACTACACAAAATTTAATTCCAAACCTTAGGAAGACCTATGAATAAATGATAGGTGACTCAAAATTACCTTTTTTTTTTCTCTACAGAAAAAGCAGAAATGAAACATCTTAAAGAAGAAAAAGGTAATGTTTTAAAAGATGGAAAAGCATAATGCAAAGCCCTGAAGCCAAAATTGTTGAGTCGAGGCTTATTTATATCACTTTAAAATAAAACTTTAATTTGTGTACATGATGAGCGCTAGTGTGATTAAAAGAAGAAATGTAGAAACTAGCCAGTGGATACCTGGTAATGTCCTTGTCGAAGAAAGAGTGGAGGGCAGGCCAGTCCCAGCCTGTGTGCATCCATGTGTGGTCATGCCCTTGGTGAGCAACAAGTTCAGAAACTGCATCACAAAGTTGCTTGTTGCATTTATTTGGCAAACTACAAAATATAATACGATAATCACTGATTTTCAATGTAGTTATCTGAAAAACTTACAAAGGCCTTACTTATCAAAGAAATATTCTATTGGATCAAAAGGAAAACATTCTTAGACATATCATAAGGATTGTTAATAATAGGGCAGGTTTGTTTGTTTGTTTGTTTTGGTCTTTTTGGTTTATCCCTGAATTCAGTTACTTGCAATGATCCATCATACATGGATTCTCATTAATTTAAATTGTAATCACTGCAATCATGTTCATCTCTGTTTGTGCAAACAAAACAATCTCTACTGGTGTGACATTTATTTTTGTTAAGTGTTAGAAGAAGAGAAAAACTTTTTAAATCACCCTGAGAAAATATGTACAATATTTAAATTATTCCCATGTTCCCAAAGTTAGTTGAAGTGAGCCAAAATTTTTATGAAAATTCCCTTTAAAAATTCATAGTTTAATTTACATTTTCCTTATCGACAGTCTCAACAAGAAAAGAAAGTCTTCAATCACACAACGTGACGAAAGGTAACCTTGAATCAACTTTGTAAATATTCCAAATGCTAAGTTGGTATGGAGGTGCCTAAATTATGTTTGCACTTAATATTAACACTAAATTATTTTAAAGCAAGGAAGTCTACCGTTTATACACTTCTGCTAGTAGCAGAGGAAGTGGACAGGTAGGAAATCTAGAGGAGGTTTACATTTCAGTGGAAAACTAGCAGATGTGCAGAAATTAGAACATTAACAACATAAACATTCAATAAAATATTCCAGCACATACCAGAAGATAAATTTCTCTATTACAAAAGACTCTCATAATATGCATAATAAGGTCAAAAATTATATAGCTGTAAAAACAGATAGAGCTGAGAATTATTTTATGTATTACATAAATATAAACAATGTCATAAATATATTTTTTATTATCTAAAGTTGGCCCTTTAAATTAATTCCACCTAGACAAAAAGTGGTTGGTAGAGGGGAAAAGGCCAGAATGTGCACGGCAGGAAGATGTCCTTTATCTAAAATGAGAATGACCTATTTTGGTGATATTGAATATCAAAAAACTATAAATGGATGTTATAGCTGAATTATGTAGTCTGGGTGATATAATTTTAAACAAATCTAATTAATTCAAAATGTAATGAAATTTAAATGTTTCAAATTTTAAGATGCTAAATAAACATGCAGTAATTGAACAATTGTTTTCATTCATAGTAAACGCATAGAACTCCAGTGTGTGGGGAGGGGGAATGAGTCTTGTTTTTTCACTTGTTCCTTCTTTCTGCTTACTGTATTATGGATATCTGAAAGGGCAGGACATATGTAGACGTATAATTTAGACATATAGTCATTAGTAATTTAGACATATAGTTACCAGTAATATTAAAGGGTAAAATTTAGAATAAGGACAAGCCAAATTTGGAGAAGCATATAGGGGCATAAATTTTATATTTTTTTCTTAACTTTTAAAATATTGCTTAGCATCTTTTAAGATAATTAGCCAGAAGAATGAGAAGATACCAGTGACTTAAAAAATTCATTGGTACATCCTTTCCTATTATTAGTTCATTTAATCCTCAGCACAGGCCCAATTATCATGCCCAATTTAAAGATGAGGTAAGTGTGATGAAGGAAGTCTAACATCTCAGAATGTTTACATGGTAGAGAAAGGATTTGGCTCCAAGTATGACGCCAAAGACTTAACAGTTGAACTCATTCAATCACATTTCACTACCCCATCACACTGTAACACACATAGGAGAAGCTTTCTACTAATCAAAACAGCCCAAAGGTAAAATATAAATGTACCCAACTTTGTTCCCAAGGGAGTGGTCCGTTCGAACTATAACTAGAGGGCTGTACAAGGGATTTGGATATTGGATGGACAGTACCTTCTTACCAATCCAGAGTCCATCATTTCCAAGGTCTTCATATTATGAATACACAGGACAAATTATTGTATATGAAAGCACAAAACTAACCCTGAGCTAGTTGAGAATACAGGTACATTCTTATTCATTCCTTCATTCAACGGATGGTTCATTGTATTTCAATAAATGTTTATTGTATTCCTATTTAAGTTCCTGTCTTTTAGCCAGTGATAGTATTTTTAAAGGAAAAATAACATGTTATTTTGTAATTTTATACATGAGGCATGTGACTGTATTATCACTAAAACCATAAATATCTCAAATAAAAAATTTTATTGGCATTAACTAATTTTTGTAAATTTGTAATTCTTGGGTTTATATTAGAAACTCTATAAGTCTCAAAGTAAATCATGTAATGCAGATTCATTTAAAAATTTATATTTTCAAGCCCAGTCCTTTAAATTAGACTAATGTTGGGATGGTAGCTACACTTGTGGTGAACACTACATAATGTATAAACTTGTCAAATCACTAAATTATACACTTGAAACTTATGTAATATTATGTGTCAACTATACTAAAAAAAAAAAAGTTAGCCTAATGTTAGTAGAAAGTAGATGTTACCAATCTTTTTTATTTTTCAAGAAGTTAGAATGTCCGTTAGAGTATTTGCGATAATCATTTCACCTTATATTTTTGTCCTACATACATATACTTTAACGTAAAAAAAAAAAAAAAGCTACTTTGAAGAATTATGGTTTCTCATTGAAACTAATAGACAAATAGTTATGAAAAAATTAAACTGATTTTGCATGTTGCATTTTAAGGTTTAGTAATTTGTCCTTATTATCTTTGAAAGGAAAATAATTCTCAATAATACATTTTATGGAATTTGGAAACTTTAAACAAATATTTAGATTAATTACATCATACAAAGTGATTTTACTCAAGTTGGATATAATTAGAGTTGAACCAAGACACTTAATTTAACAAAGATCCTGCTGATTTTAGTAAGAATGTATAAAAAGTATAAATATGTTGTGACATCTACAATAATTAATAGCTTTTCTGATATTTCACATAAAAGCTATTAATATATTCAAAGATCCAGGTTCTCAGGCAATAGTTATATTCTTTCATTAACTTTTAAATAATAAGGAAGTCTAAAGATATTAGTTACCTTCAGGTGGCCCATCAAAATATAATGTCTTTGCATTTTATCTGAGTTAAACAAAACTTGTTTTGTTTTTTTTTTTAGCAGAAAAGCCTGCAAGAGTATCAAGTAAGTACTGCTTGTATTGATGATAAATTCTCTTTGGCACACAGTATAAATTTCCAACTGAAATTCATAAAATATTTATATTTTAATGTGTTCAGAGATTGAGTCATTTCATACTAAACCTTCTGACAGGAATTTAACTTTTAAACTTAGTTATGTTGAAACTTAAAAACACTATGTTATTTGAAATGATGCCTTGTAACAGAAATACTTTATCATGTTCTCAAGCCTGAAGATTAAAGTGACTTGAATTCAAATACATGAATTTTTTCAGTGGTTGAAGTAGAATGAAATAAAATAATCCTGTTTCTGCCTTAAACCTTCAATCACTAAAGATTTGCTGTACAGCATATATAGTTGAGCAATGATGTTTTATTTGCTGATGTTTTCCAATGTTCATTAACTTAAATATAATTGTATATCTGAGAATGACATAGTTAGTAGTGAATCTAAGCTCGTATGTCAGAAACAGACAAAACTCTCAGAAAACACCCTCTAAAACATCAATGGCATTCTAAATATACAGGGTAAACTTTAAATTTTCCTATAAGTTCCTAAAATTCTGAGAAATAGAAATCTGCCCTCCATGTTTCCTGATTTAAAAAAACATCATTTTAAGTCAGTGCTGTCTTGTGTAAAATCATGTGAACAACACATGTAATTTTAAATTTTCTAGTAGATACATTAAAAGGGTTAAAAGAATGTTAAAATAATTTTAATGTTTATTTCACTCTCTATATAAATATTATTTTACTGTGTATCAGTACAGAAATATATGGATAGTTTACACCATTTTTTGAAGTTGTGCGTGTGTTTTACACTTATAGCACATTTCAGTTGGTACTAGTCACATTTCAGTAGCCCAAAGCCCCGTGTGGTGAGTGGCTACTGCATTGGACAGAGCAGATCTCAGTATTTATTGAGTGCTCCTACTGTGCCCACCGCTACTGAGGACGGTACAAGACAATCATTAAATGTGGTACTTGTCACATATCTCATTCAAAGCTCTTTGACTACAAATAATAGAACCCCACGTGGACTTCCTTCAGGGATTTAAAAAAGGAGAGTAATTACAGGGATGCAGAATTGTCTCACTGATGCAAAGGCAAAGCTCCCACTTGATCCTCGGGAAAGCCCTCTAAAACAATCCTGCTCTCCACTCTTCCCCTACAGTCAAAGGTAGTCAGGGCATACTTCATGAAGCAGGGGGTTCCAGAATTTGTACGTTGAAGAAGGTTAGCTTTGAATAACTGGAAATAGAGAGAAGTGATGTAAAGAGAAAACTCACTTCTCCGTCTCTTCACTTTCACAGCAGTTACCATGCTCCCAGCACTTCCTACACCAGATGTATGGTTTTTTTGTTTTTTGTTTTCCACACGAAGAAATTCTCTGTGATGCCAGCTAGGTGTCATACAATTTCAGTCACTTCTGACACTAACGTGGAGTTAGCACAGACCCCATAGTTTAAGGGCTTGGAGCCCTGAGTTTAGAGCTCAGAGACTGCTCCCTATTTCAGTTGCCAATTGTAAGTAGTAGGTCCCTAGGTTACTCACAATTTCTTTTCAACATGGCTACAAATCGGAGGTTCTCATGACTTCCTCCCTTGGATTCAATTATTTACTAGAACAGCTTGCAGAACTCAGAGAAACACTTAATTACAATTACTAGTTTATTATATAATAAAGGATATGGTAAAGGAACCATAGGAGTTGGGGTGAGCCACTTTCCTTGTAGGTAGATGTGTTTACCAACCCAGAAGTTCCTTGAACCCCATATGTCTGAGATTTTTTTTATGGAGGTTTTATTACATAGGCATGGTTGATCATTAACTCCATCTCCAGCCCCCTTCCCCTCCTGGAGTATGCGGAATGGGACTGAAAATTTCCAGCTTCTAATCATGGCTTGGTCTTTTTGGTGACCAGCCCCCATCCAGGAGCCCACCAAGCATTGCCTCATGGGAACAAAAACTCTTCCATCACCCAGGAGATTTACTCTATGCCAGGAACCAAGGGCAGATGCCGATATATATTTTTTCTGTATTTCAAAGTCAGCAACCGAAAAAGCATGATATGTAGAAGCCATCAAAAGAAGAGTTGTCTGGAGTTAAGGGCTAGTGTCAGAAAGCAGTAGACGTAAGGACGTGTAGGGTGAAACATCTCTATGAGGTAGAGATCCAGCAGGCCAGAGGACTTTAGACTTACTGCCACAGAAAACTGTAGTTTACTTTATAAAAGGGAGTAAAATGGAATTGTTGGGAAGAAATAAGGGTAATTAAGAAGTAAATAAGAAATAAGAGTAGTAACGGAAAAGAAAAAAGTGTGACCAAAAAAGTGTCTACTCTTTCATACGGATTATAGGAGATAAATGTCCAAGGACATCATTAGATGGTGCATTTTATTTTTTTTTAATTTAAAAAAAATTTTTTGAGATTATACATTTTAATAAATTGGTTGCTGCACACATGAAGATTATATTCTCTATAGCACATATTTTTTTATCATGCCTTTTTGGAAGCAATCATCAAAACCTTCAGATATTTATCAAATAAAACATACTGAAGATAATTGAAACGGAAGATCCATTGTTCTTTTTCTGAACTCTTTTCAACATTATGTACATGCGTATTTATTTTTGGTCAGACTTCTTATTTATCTTTCAGCCATTTATTTGTCTTTCATAAAGGAGGTTCACAAATAGCTTTTGCTTTGAGCCCATTGCTCCCTTCCACCCACATTCTCTAACTCCAGTCCAGTGTCTGCATCTCTTGTCTTCTGGACGGGACCAAGTCCTCTACTTCTGATAGGTTGGTTTTTCTGCTTTGGTACTAGATGCACAGAGACCGTCCTTCATTTCCAGATTTTTTGGCTGGGAAGGAAGAAAAGGTTAATTTGTGGAAAAGGATCAGTATAAAACAGAACGGAGGTATAACCTCCTGAATTCTGGTTCACTCTGATTGAGATGCTTGAAACCATCTGGGTGGACTGGATTCTCAAATATCTGGGGTTTTATTGTAGGGATAAAGAAGATACTGATAAGAATCAGCAATACATGAACATCTCTCTATTACATCTTTGAAAGTAATATTGCAAAATCAAATTTTCCATAATTCACAGACGATTATGGTTTAATTGATGCTTGCTTTTTGGATGTATTTTTTTAAAGGCTGTGGCTTTCTGCTTCTAAATGTCCATTTGATTTTCATTCTGTATTTTTTATAGATACAATAAATATATAATGAATAATTTGCTTTCCATGGAATTCAGAGGAAGACATTAAGGGATGTTAGATTGTATTATATTTAAGATCTATTACCTTAAAAATTAAAAGCAAAATGAACACATTTTTGAATTTTAAATGGCACAACCATTTGATATTAATATTTTAAGTCTTTTGGAAACTTTTTTCTGAAAAAAAATAACTGTACATCCAAAAACATTACTCCCCAGGAAGTTGCCCAAAGGCAAAACATGAAATAAAACAGAGGAATGAAAACATACATTATTAAAAGGCAAATGGTGCCAAGGGAAGACTGGCAGCTAGAGGAATTCAAGGCTCTTGACATAGCGGAGACATTGACAGTGTATTTATAACAATGGGTGTGGGGTATCAAGGAAAAAATTTTTATAAAAACCTATAGTTCTTTTGTTTTTATTGTCTGGTAGTCAACATTTAAGTAAAGATTGGTTGGCTTTCCCCTTAAAATAAGTATTTTTTTAAAAGATTTTATTTAGTTGAGAGAGAGAGCATGGACAAGCAGGGGAAGGGGCAGAGGGAGAGTGCTGAATGTGCAGCTGATCCCAGGACTGAGCAGAAGTCAGATGCTTAACTATTGGAGCCACCCGGATGCCCCTAAAATAAGTATTTTAAAAGAAGTGATATAGTAAGAACATTCTTGAGATGACTCTATGTGGAAATTTAACTTTGGTATCTTCTTCTGTAACATTTTTCTCTAAATATGAATAGTGAGCATTTTGCCATTAGCAACTCACCAAAATTATCTGCATAGACAGGTTTGGGATCATCATAAAGTCTCTGGGATCTAATTTTGATATCAAAGATAATGAATTTAACTTTTTAAGGATATACTTAAAATTTAATCTTTTCTAGAAGTTAATTACTTTTTAAGGAAACTCAAGCCCAGCAGAGGACAAGCCAGGATTTCCATGTTTTAGACAACTTCCTTTATAGCTTACATTTGTGATTTGCTTTATAAAGCTTCCTAAATTTGAAAACACTCATTCATTTTTTGGTTCTACATTTTCTTTCTTTTTGCATAAATATGGTATATTAATAAATAATTTGCATCAATATTAAATATTTTAGATATCAGAATTAAGCTAATATTTTAGATATCAGAATTAAGCTATTTTGAAATTTGTCTGAAAATTTAAATAAGCACAAGGTGCTTAAAAATTAAACAAGCAGGGACACCTGGGTGGTGCATTCTATTAAGCCTATGACTCTGCTCAGGTCATGATCTGAGAGTCCTGAGATCAAGCCCCATATCTGGGCTCCATGCTCAGAGTGGTATCTGCTTAAGACTGTCTCTCCCTCTGCCCCTCTCCACCTGCATACTCTCTCTCTCTCTAAAAATAAATAAATAAATCTTTTAGAAAAATAAAAAATAAATAAAAATTAAACAAGGAGATAAACGTTTATAGCATTTATAATTTATACATTTGATATAACTTAGGTTAAAGACTTCTGAAAGAATATAAACTAAAGTGTATCATTTGTCATAATAAAAGTATAACCTATTTTGTATTGATTATATGTCCCTACACTGAAAATTTTCAAGAACTTCAAAAAGCCAGAATTTACTAATAAGTATGTACTTCCCATTTGAAAGAATATTTCACTTTTTAAGACAAACTCTTAACGAATCTATGAAGTATAAAATTATAATCTAGTGGCAAAAAGAACTAATTGTCATAAACTCTTAAACACAAGAAGAGCATGCTTTGCTTTATGTTGATATTATCCATAATTCCCTTTCATAAATAATTAATGATCTTTTCTAAAATGATTGAATTCAACTAATGGTTAATTCATTTCTAAATCAATTTATGTCATCTCAGACTAATTAAGGTGATTTTTTTTTCTAATTTTTTCACATGTTGGTCTCTCATATATATCAAATTATAGGATGTATTCCGATATTTTTCTCTTAATGTTATGTTCTCAGATTCATCAGTGTTTTAGTGTAGTTACAACTTATTCATTTTTACTGCTGTATAGTATATTACTTTGTGAATATACACATTTTAATCTATTTTACTATCAATAGATATATGCTTTGCTCCTAATTTAAGATTTTTCTTAAATTTAAGATTTTAGACATCTTAAATTTAAGATTTTAGACATCTTAATATGGATGCTTATTTTATTAGTCTCTACCTTTCTCCTTTGCTAATATAAGCATATAAGGCAACTTTAAATGCTACTTCAGCAGCATCCCACAAGCTTTTATATGTAGTATTTTCATTCTCATTCAGTTGCAAGTATATCTTAATTCCATTGTAATAAATTCTTTAGTATTTTACATGGAAGTTTTAGAACTTACTTTTAAATTTCCAAACCTGTGGGAATTATAAAGATCATCCTCTTTTTTTTTCCACTTTTAAAGAAAAATTTTTTTATTATGTTATGTTAATTACCATACATTACATCATCAGTTTTTGATGTAGCGTTCCATGATTCATTGTTTGCGTATAACACCCAGTGCTCCATTCAGTATGTGCCCTCTTTAATACCCATCACCAGGCTAACACATCCCCCAACCCCCCTCCCCTCTAGAACCCTCAGTTTGTTTCTCAGAGTCCATAGTCTCTCATGGTTTGTCTCCCCCTCCGATTCCCCCCCCTTCATTTTTCCCTTCCTGCTATCTTCTTCTTCTTCTCTTTTTTTTTTTTTAACATATAATGTATTATTTGTTTCAGAGGTACAGGTCTGTGATTCAACAGTCTTAAAAGAGATTATCCTCTTTTAACCAGCTTTTAATTTAATTGTGTAGTGGTCAAAGAAAATGGTCTACTCTTTAAAATGTGTTGAGCTTTATCTTATGAACAAATATATTATTAGTTTTAATAAATATTCCATATGTCATTGAGAATAATGTGCATTTTCTAATGGTTGGAAGTGTGATTCTATATTGATTGAGTCAAGCTTCATTGTTTTTCAATTACCCTGTATCTTCATTAATTTTTTGAATATCAGAAGTATCAATAATTGAATAAACTATATTGAAATCTCCCACTATGATGGAAAATTATCAGTTTATCCCTATAGTGTTATCAACTTTTATATCAGGAGCTGTTTTATAAGTTCTATGCAAGCTTCACTGTATCTTTCTAGTGAATTGAACGTTTATCTTTTTATGATAGCCCCTTTTTAAAAAGATTTTATTTATTTATTGGAGAGAGAGAGTGAGTGAGAGAGAGCAAGAGCAAGGGGAGGGGTAGAAGGAGAGGGAGAAGCAGGTTCCACGCTGAGCGTGGAGCCCAGTGTGGGGCTCAATCCTGGGACTCAGGGATCATGATCTGAGCGGAAGGCGCATGCTTAACAGACTGAGCCACCCAGATGCCCCATAATAACTTCTATATTCCATATAATGATCTTTTTGTAAGTAAAATGACCTTTTTTTTTAAGTGAAGTGTATCTGATATTACAATTATCCCAGCTTTCTTTTGGTTAGTATTTTATCAGATTTTTTTTTACAAACCTTTATTTTATGTCTTTTCATGATTTTGTTTTAGATGTCTTTAGTAAATAACATAAAGCTAAAATTCACTTTTTATTTTACCCAGTACAATGACCTTCACTTTTAATCTGATGAATTTCAACTAGTTCTTACCATCTTACTGGTTTTATATTTCTCATGCCCTCTCAATACTTCTTTATATTCTTTCTTGTCTTTTACAAATTGAGCATTTTTCCCTAAATGTGTTTTTATTTTCCATCTTCTAGTCTCTCCTTATTTGGAAAGACTACACTCTATTTCTCTTACTTTAGTGGTCACCCTTGACATTTTACTATGCACAAAGAATAAAAGGACTATAAATCACCCTCTTTCTCAACAAGAGAAGGATGCTAAAACATTTAAATTTCATCACATCCAGTGCTGATTTTCATGCCAGTTTTGTTCAATATTTTAATTCTAACCTTTCAAAGAATCTGAATGTCAAATTGTGTCAGTATTATTTCTTCCATCAATATGTCTGTCTTCCCCTCCAGGTTTCTCAGAGTCAATGCTACCATCTCTCTTGCATCTCTGACTTGGTTTCGACATCATGCTTCTCCAGCAGCGCCTGCTTTAGAAGTGTCTTGAGCAAAGACCTATTGGTGGAAAGCATTCTCAGTTTCTATTTATCTGACAATGTCTTTAAATCATCCTCATTCCCCAAAGCCTGTCACACAAAATCTCGGTCACTGGTTATGAACTTTGCGCACTTTCCATATATTATTTCACTGTATTGATTTCTCTTCTTCCCCAAAGCCAGGGGAATTCTGTTACCAGTCGAATTGTCATTCCTTCCCATGTGATCTATCTTTTTCTCTGTCTTCTTTAAATATTTTCTCTTTGCCTTTGAGCCACTGCAGATTCACTGTAGTTTATGGAGTGAGAGCTTCTTTTTACTGCAAAATTCCTCCAGGACACATGGAGTCCTTTTTTTTCTTTTACCAGTTTGGAGAATTCATAGCCATTATTTCTTCAAATATTATCTCTTCGTTTTATCCTTCTGCTGATTATTAATATGTTAGGTATGCACACCTTTTCTTCTTTCAAGATCTCTTTCAAATTTTTCATCTCCTCATTTCTCTATGCTCTATTTAGTGTAATTTGATCAGTTTTAACATACGTTCACTAATAAATAAATAATATGTTATTTAACTCATCTGGTGAGATTTTATATAATTTATATTTTTATTATAATAGTTACTTTTCAAGTCTTACTGGTTGTTGTCATAATCTATTCCTTGGGCTTATTTTTGAATTCCTATTTTATTTCTTAAAACATTTCATATCTATATTAAAGTTTGAGCATAACAATTTCAGCATCTGAAGTACTTTGTTATGTAAAGTTGTTTATTGTTTCTTCAGACTCTCCCTCATGATGTTTTTTTTTTTCTTTCTGTGATTGGAAATTTGATGATGAGCTCATACTCACTTTTATCTAAACGAAACTTTTTTTGTCTCTGTTGTCCCTGTCCTGCTCAACTTTTATTCCGCTCCTAGCAGTTTGTTACCATTTGGGGGGTCCTGGAAGTGAGCCCTGGCTCATAGGTTTCCCAAGGTCACAGGGTACCTGATGGTACCTACACTCAGACCTCATGGTGAACCCTTTATGCTCACCTGCTCTTGAACTGGGCAAAGCTCCTCCCAGTTTCAGCTGATGATCAAGTTATCATTACTCACTTTTCAGAAAGTACCTCCTGGCTGTTTGGGGGTTCCCTGTTTGGGGTGTCTCAGACTCCCTACTGTCTCCCTCTGCTTCCTCTTTTACAGACACCAATACCTGCTGGTTTTGACTATTTGTTTGTCTCAATCCACTGCATTTTAGGGCTCATTTCATTTGGTTATAAATATTGTCCATGGGCCTCACTATCTGTTTTTACAAGGGGATTTGGAAGGGATTTAAATACTGTGTTGCAATCTTCTCAGACTCCTAGGAGGCAGTTATATTTTCATCCCACCATCCCTGGCTTAGCAAAGGCTTACAGCCTCTGTCCCCCATTTTGCTCCTTGCACATTTAGAGTCTGAGTTCCAATTTTAATCCAAGCACTTGTCCATAGGGTGACCTACCATTTCATGTATCAGCAGGTTTTCTTTTTCCCCCTCTCAGGGCAGGAAGGAGGATTCTGGAGGGTTCCTTTACCTCCTCTGAGCCCAGCACTGCAACAAAAAGTATGATTTTTTAGTTAATATTGTCTATCATGTTATCAGTAGAATTAGAGTCCAATAGTTGCTTTTTTAATGTTTTCCACAAATCTTGTTTTAACCAGATCCTTACCTAAATTAAATTAATTTAGTGAAATTAAATTAAATTAAATTAAAAAGCAAAACCCTGAAGTTCTAGTTCCTGGCAATTGTATAGAATTTGTTATTAAAACGTTAGACAATTCTTAATCATAGAATCCTAAATTTCATCTTCCTTAAAACAAATCCATTCTCAGTTAATACATATATGCACAAACCTTTGAAAAAGGAAAATATACCTTCTCATAGCATTTAGTTTAAAGCTTACTTCAGGATATATATTTTTTCCTAAAAATGATCATTTTATACAATGACTGACTTTTATTTTGTTTTGTTTTGTTGGGGGCCCTTGTTGGGGTGGAATATTATTGGAGATCACTTGCTGGAATGGAATGCTGATGAATACTAACATCAATGTAGTTTTTGTTAAAAACAAATTAGCACCAAATTCATGATAGAAATACAGAAGTCATTATCGGGTAGTGGCTGATAACAGGGAAACTGGTTTAAAAGCTGTGTAAACTTGAGAATGCTACATAACATCTCTGTGCTTGATAGCCTTATTTTTAAAATGTGGATAATAGGGCGCCTGGGTGGCTCAGTTGGTTAAGCGACTGCCTTCGGCTCAGGTCATGATCCTGGAGTCCTGGGATCGAGTCCCGCATCGGGCTCCCTGCTCAGCAGGGAGTCTGCTTCTCCCTCTGACACTCCTCCCTCTCATGCTCTCTGTCTCTCATTCTCTCTCTCTCAAATAAATAAATAAAAAAAATAAAATAAATAAAAATAAAAAAAAATAAAAAATAAAATGTGGATAATAATAATATTACCTCATAGAAATTTGGGGGAGATTAAATAAGATAAAATGGTACGTGCATAAATAATAATTGGTGTCTAATAAGTGATTATTAATTGGCATCCATGAGGGTGATGTGATCATGATGGTGATGGTAATGATTATGGCATGCTGTGTTACTTTACCTAGTTAGGAACAGGTTTCACTTACTAAGCTTTTATGTCAAATTGGATAACACGGTAAGATAAAATCATAATGAGAAAAAACATCTTATTCATTTTGGAGTGGATTTAAAACAACCCCACTTTTTAGAGCAAGGGTGATCATGCTCATGGAAATTTTGCTTCAGGAGAAAAAAATTGGAGCAGTAACTTGGTTGAAGCTTCTAAATGGGTACCAGCTGCTGTGCTTACCTCTTCTGATCACTCTTTTTGCTAGACCTCAGAGAAAGTCTGTGTATAAGGCACACTTGGTGAAATGTTTGTCACTGTGGATTATCAGTCTTTGGGTTCCAGCAATGCGGCCTCATTCATTTATTGGTGATGTTAAGTTGTTCTGACTTTGCCCTCAAGACAGTTGTGTCTTATCCTCAGACTGACAAGACAGACACTCAGAGAGGACTGCATACATTTATTGAACACCCTTGGCTTCACTCGGTGCAAAACTCAAAATGTGACCGGTCTCTGCATTCTTTATTACCCCCTGAGGTCAATCTCAAGAATTCTGTGGATATTGCTCAGTGTAGCAGTTAATTTTCTTTAAAACTTGTGATCATTTAAAAAAAATAGTATAGAGGAGCCTTCCACACCTGAAAACGAAAATAAACTGGCTATCAACTGCTGCTTTAAACTACCATGGATTCTTCTGATTTCTTGAAAATATGTTAACTCTTAGGATATAATATGCCATCAAACCATTTACACATAATTCAGCAAATCCACTGAGAAAAAAACTTAAAGCTTTTGGTATTTCTATAGAGACAAAGTGATGCAGTGAATTAGATAAAATAAGAGGAGTGAAAATGAAAAAAAAAATCCATGCAAAGTTACTTTTGTGTCGATGCTTTAGGATCCCAGCTTTTCTTGAAAATCTGCACAAATCAGAATAGATTGCTAGTAGAAATAAACACGCAGTAACTGCTGGTACACATGTATGCATTATTTAGGTAGTTTTTATTTATTTATCATGCTTGCTAAGAGTACATAGAGCAGGCTGGGCACTACCTAGGAAATTTTATCTTTAAAAACAAGAAAAGTAAAATTCACAATCTATGCCATCAATGTGGATTCCTTGAAATTTTTCTTCTCTCCAAATTACAATCTCTTTTAACCTTTCCCATTATTTTACACACCCCTATGCTCCCATGTTCAGATGTGGAAGCATTGCTTCTCACCCAAGATTTATCACTCCGTGTTTCTTGACTCCATCATCCCTTCGTGCCTCTCCCGATGCTGGCTCCCTCCATCCTGCATCTTCAGTTCTCGCTCTAAGAAACCCTCCTCCCTTCACCTGCAGATATCTTCAGACTCTTCTCTCAGATGAAATTTTCCTTGCTCCTTCTGCTTCCTGAAGTTGTACTTTTGCTTTCATTTACAATCACACTTCTGAAATGTCTCCCACCAATTCTTCAGGCAACCTGAGTATTGCCCTCCAACATTTTCCTCAAATAACACACTTAAAGCTCAACCCAGACGTCCTAATTGTTGAGCTTATCTTTCTCATTTCTTCCCCGTTCTCTGGTGCACTCAACATTGTTGGTCTCTCGTCCTTTTTGAAATGTTTTCCTCTCTTGGTTTTCATAATATCAGACTGTTTTTTTCAGTCTGAGCATATTTCCTCAGGATGGGCTTCTGCTGCTTTTTCTTTTTCCAGAGGATTAGTTCTTCCATTCTCAGCTCTCTTTCCTCCTCCTCGCACTCTTTCTCAGAGGGGTCATCCCACCTTGCTATCCACCTCTTTGTGGATAAGACCCCAAATTGTTCTGAAGCCTAACCTGCCTTATCAGCTCTGGAACCACATTTTCAACTCCCAGCTTCACCTTGTTGTCTGCACGGGTTCACGACTGACCTTCCTATCTTATCTTTCTTCTTTCACCTATCCCTCAACCTCAGCAAATCCTAAAGGGAATTGCCATATGATTTCTATTCTTCAGTCACTTAGACCTAAAACTTCAAATTCTACTTTGACTAATCACTCTTCTTTGTCTCTGGCTCTAATTCAGTTGTCAGGTCATGTTAGCTTGGACTATTTCTCCTGTGAACCATTGCAGTGTCTTTCCAGCCCGTCCCTTTCTGATTTCTGTCATTCCTCCATTTCATGTCTACGAAACAGATTTTTTCCAAAACTTCAAATTGATTAGGCTATTTATACAATAAGTGTTCAATATTTCCTCATGGCAAATTTAGAATATGTTCTACATTTCTTAGCCTGAAGATCTAAAGCCTCTACGATCCAGTCTTAAACTACATTTTAAATCTTTTTTCTATAATCATTGTCTATACCTATGGGAGACACCAAAACAATTCAACTTTCCATGTTCCTGATTTTCCTCCATCCTTTGATCCTGTCATTCCTTTTTCACGGATTTTTCTTCCCATTTCTGGCCATGGGATCCTTCACAGTCCATCTCCAGTTCATCATGATTCTTCAAGGTCCATCTCCCACAGGATAGCTTCCAGAAGATTTCTTTGATCTCTGCCGTTCCGCCATTGAAAACATCTCACACTTATTTTGATGGTTGTCATATACTGCCTTGCAACCCATAATATCTTATTTCTGTTTAGATACTGGTCCATTTTCTCCACTTGACTGCAAATTACTTCTTTCGGTTTTTCCAGGGCACAGAGCAAAGTGCTCTGAGAGTAGAGATAGAAAGTTTAGTTGAAAGAGTGAAGATCTAGAACAAAAGCCCTATTGTACATATTAATGTCATCATTAAAAAAAAAAAAGGCTCGGGGCGCCTGGATGGCTCAGTCGTTAAGCATCTGCCTTTGGCTTGGGTCATGATCCCAGGGTCCTGGGATCGAGTCCCACATCGGGCCGCTGCTCTGCGGGAAGCCTGCTTCTCCCTCTCCCACTCCCCCTGCTTGTGTTTCCTTTCTCGCTGTCTCTCTCTCTGTCAAATAAATAAATAAAATCTTTAAAAAAAATTAAAACCACTGTACATATAATTTTCTAATTAATTAATATGTATATGTGTGATAGTGGTGTTAAATTTATTCCAGTTATTCAAATTTAGGAAGGATGGTTTTAATACAGAAAAAAGAAGAAAGGGAAAGAAGAGAAAGCAAGCAAACAAGCAAGAAATAGATATCCTAAATCTAAAAATTTTACATTCATTGTATATTTCAACTTAGTTTAAAATTTATCTTTTAATGCAAAATTAGCATTAGTTATTTGACAAATAGTTGCTATTATATGTAATAATTTTTCCATAAAATAAAAAGGTAGCTGGAAATACAATCAGGTATTTCTTCTGTAATAATTCTTGTTTTGAAGAATCCAGTTTTGCTTTGTCTCTATCCTGCTTATATCTTGCATTGTTTTACTTGTTTCTGTGTCAGAGAAATATGTTTTTTTTTTCCTCAAAATGTAACTTTTACTTTCTTGTTTTCTCAACTACTTTGACTTGTTATTGGTTTATATGGCTAATGAACTTATTTTTTTTTAATAATTGCCTTTCCTTTTGACAGGTTTATGTTTAATTATTTCCTTTGGTAATATGTTGGTTATTTCATAGAGATAGAATTCTTCATTTAGAGTAGCATTTCTCAATGTAATAATCTTTGGGTCTCTAAGATCTCCAATATCCTCTCAGGTCATCTGAAATATTTTACATTTTAATACTCAGCCATTACTTACCTCTGTCACTCTCATTTTTTTCACAAGTATACAGTGGAATTCTCCAAAAGCTAAATGACATGTGAGAACATCATCACTCTTATGACTAAGGAGTTGTTTGCTTGAGGATCCTTGTGTTTAAAAAAAAAAAAATGTCTATTTTAATTTCTATTACATTGATTATCAATAGACATAATCCACATAAGCAAATATTCTTTGGGGTCCTTAATTTTTTAAGATTGTAAAGGGTTTCTGTAACCAAAAATCTGAGAACTACTATTATGGAAAATAAGAAATGGAGCCAAGATAAGACTGTTCGTGAGAATGATAAATTTGTAATTTTTAGTATAAAATTTGCTAATTCATATATCAAGTCCATATATTTAAAAATACACGTAGGGGCACCTGGGTGGATCAGTCGGTTAGGTGTCTGCCTTCGGCTCAGGTCATGATCCCAGGGTCCTGGGATGGAGCCCCGCATCGGGATCCCTGCTCAGCGGGGAGCCTGCTTCTCCCTCTCCCTCTGCGGTTCCCCCTGCTTGTGCTCTCTCGCTCTCTCTGTCAAATAAATAAATAAAAGCTTTAAGAAAAATAAAAAATAAAAATACATGCAATTATACACCATACCTATCATTGAACTGAGACTAGACTCCACATTTTTTCATGTTCTGAGAATTCCCCTCCAGTCAAATTTTAGTGTTCATATCAATGCTATATAAATATATATATCCATATATATTTGTATGTTATATGAACACACACAGACACATACACACACACACACACACACACACACAATCTCCTTAATGCCAACATATTGGCTGTTTAAGTTTTATCTGTTTTCCGCCTCATAGAACCAAGGCTACCCTTGACTCCATACAGACAAAGACTTATCTCCTGAACTTTCCTAAAGTCCCATCCTGCTCTGACTCTCTTTTTGATCCATGCTGGAGATCAGACTTGGAGCTCAGCAAATACTTCCAGGCAAAGGGAAAAGAGAATTTCTGATTTTTTTCAGGGCATTACACTCAATCACAAAATAACACACACACATATATACATATTATATTCATAAATTTAAATGTTTATAAATGTATATACATATATTTAAGTATTGGAACAGACTCATGTCAAATGAGGCAGATTGTGGAATTGAGACAAAGAAGAAATTCCTTCAGTTAATGAAAAGATCCAAGCACTACTTGAAAATACAAAATTTAGACCTCTTTATCATGATAATTTTATTGTTTTCATAAACTAATAGTTGTCTAAGAACCCTGTGTCTGTAGCCTTAATTCAATAAGTATAAAAGAGTTATACAAAAGCCAGACTTTGACATCAAAATGTTTAGAAGATTGAAACGGTAGCCACACAGACAAGACCTCCCATGTGACTCTGTTATAGAAGAGATGTCTGAATTTGATAAGAGAATGGATTCATTAATACTTGTGATTCCTTTTGAATCTGTTTTTTTTTTTAATCTAAATTTCTATATAAGTAAAGGATGGAGTCTACAATTTGAAAGTCAGGATAATATTTTCATTCTTAATTGTTTGGAATATGATTGCCTAAATTACAGTGTTTATGCAAACAGAACAGATATATTTTCCTCCTTCATTGTCATTATCATTTTCAAATACAGCTAAGTAACTCTTCTATTCATACCCTCTGAAGGAGAATGGATTGTTGGAGGAGGGACACTCCATCTCTGCTCTGCACAAGTTGATAATTCATGCAGCCAGCAATATAATGCATAGGTTCTAGGATCAGAGAGAACTAGGTTTAAGAGGCCATCCTCAAGGGATGGAATGGCACAATGATTAATAACACAATCTCTAGAACCAGAACGCCTGAGTCTGAATCCCAGTTTTCCCCACTAACTAGCTCTGGGAACTTGAGTCTCCAGCCTTCAACTGTCCTACTTACAAAATGAGAATAGTAATGATACCCTCTTCACAGATTTGCTGAGGAAGTGAAATATGTTATTCTTCATAAAGTGCTTAGAACAGTGGCTGACACGTAACAGGGATACTATTTGCGAAATAAATATAAATCCTCATTCAAGTGGCTCTGATCTAGGTAGATTGCAGTCTATGGTCCAGTCCTGCCACTTAACTCACTCTGTGACCTTGGACAGCACTTAACCCCTTTCTGCCCCATCTGTACAGGAGATTTAAAGTAAGAGCAACTACCTCACAAAGGAGTTGTCAGAATTGAATGTGCTAACACATATGAAATAATAAGGCACAGCAGATGGTGTTAAGAAATATTAAATATCATTGCTATCATTAAAAGTGACCTCTCAACTCACTCAGTTTTGCCTATTAACTCAATTCATGTCACTTCTAAACTTTTCCAGACATCCTGCCTTCTGTCTTTCTTCCTATTAGACACTTGCAATTTCATGACCAGCTAACACCACAATTGAACTCCTAGAAAATTAAACTTTTCATGATCCCCAGCTAATGAGTGCCTCCTGGGATTTCCTTGTTGCTGGGAATGGCACCACTATCTTCCTCCAAACTCAAAAAAAATGCATTATGTGATCCCTTCTTGTATTAAGCTCTTGCATTCACATGTACTCAATCCCATTTAACTCTACCTACAAAGCCTCATCTACACTTAACTCCTTCAGTGACTTCCAGTCACAGAAATCATTGTTTCTATGCTGACCATTAAAATACATTCCCAATTTCTTTCTCTGAATCCATTCTCTCATATTCTAGTCTGGTTATTTTTACAACGTACATTAAAATATGATTTCTTTCTTGAACACATTTTAAATGAAAAGATACCATTTATTAAGGGATATGTGCAGAAAATAAAATTCATTGTGTTCTAAAATTATACAAGGTATACAAATCATTTTCTAAAAATCAATATTGTAATAGCTGTGATGTTTCAATGATAAGATATGGGTAATTCTTCCTTCCCCTCTCTTTCTCAAGTGATGCAGGTACACTCAGCTTATCACAGAACCCCAAGGCCTCTAACTCATCATCTGATTCTGCTTCCCAGTCATTGTCCTTAGACTTAAGAACCTTTGTCATCCCTGTTCGGCTTGGAGGCTGCACTGTCCAGCTCAGAGACCTTTAAGGCAACAAATATCAAATTATTCACTTTTAGCAGCTTGAATTATTTATTTTTCAGACTCAAGTGGGGTATCTGCACTGATCTGACCCTAAAAACTTATGAAAGTAAAACATCACATTCCTTATTCTTGTGCAAATTTAACAAAAAATCAAAACATCTCTCCTATTCAACTCCAAAATTGGATGCGGCTGTTATATATTGATATTTCTTGACTTTTTCCACATCTCATCTTAAGTATATTTCCTCAGGTAAACCGTCCAAGGGAAAATAATAAAAATAAAAAATAAATTAGACTTCCTTCATAAAATATTTTCTTGACTGTCCCTCCCAAAAAATCAAGTCACACCTTAAAATTCCGTTGGCACATGTTGATACTTCTTTTATGGTAACAACTATACCTTTTTAGAGTCAAGTATTTATTGTTTTATCCAAACCACACTCATCTAATCAATGCACAAGTTATAAAAGTAAATGAACTGTAAGTATGCTATTTCTTTTTTGTATTCCGAACAGTGACAATCACAGTACATTCATTATTCCTAGTTCGGTAAATTTCTGTTGCTGTTAAGTTGCGTACACAGAGACTGCATCTCTATGGCAACTGCCCTGGGCTTGCAGTTTGCCTTCTTGTGCCTCCGTGTTCCCTGTTAGCCTGAGCAATTGACATGTGACTCACTTCTTACTAGCTTTTATCGCTTGTAGCTGGTTTATGCTGGGTCAGAATACAGAATTTGGAAAAGAGAAGAAGCTAAGGTTTTTATTCTACCCATATTTATTTCTCCAGGGATAACAAATGGATCCAGAGAATAAGTAACTTAGTCTTAAGTGTGCTATAACATACAAAAATAAAATCTATATTTCTTGTGTATAAGAACCTGGCATTATTTTATTTTTATAAACATTGCCCATAGAAACTAGCAGATTCTCGCTATACAATGAAAATATAACAATTATTTGACTCTTCTAAAACCTCTGGCATCATTTTAAAAATATCGTTAGGTTATTTCAAAATATCATGTACCCATTTATACCTTTTCTTTATTCATAGCTGCTAACTGAGAAGTTTAAGACCATGGTTATTTAATCCAATATTTAATTGAGTTAAGCTTATATTGAAATATTTCTAAGCCAATCAGGCTGAAATTTTTATAATTCACTGCTGCGGACCAAGTGGATGCTCCAGTCCACAGTTAAGTGACACTGCCAAGGGCAGGAGCAAAGGATGCTCAGACTGAGGAAGTCATGAATGCCTGAGCTAAGTCCTTGAATGAAGTGAAGCCAGTTTGCAACCGACATACTTGAGACCCAGATGTAGAGAGTAAGGCGTGGCCAGAGCTGGAGTGGTTCTTGCCTGCATTTAAACTCTGCTCCAGCCTGACAAGAAAAACAAAACCAAAAAAAAAAGCCATTTTTGGGTTTCTGTCTTTGCCCTCTGAGTCCTGATGTGACTTTTTCCCCAAGGTTGTTAATTAAAAAAATAAAATTTTAAATAAATAGTTTAAAAATATTCACTGCAAGAAAATGCTAGTAATTTTCTTTTTCCCATTTTGTTCTTTTACATAATAACATCTCTTTCTAGAGGTCACATTTCATTCTTATTAGAGAAAATTTTCATACTGACCTATTTTACCCCTTTTCTATTTATTAGTGAGCAGCTGGTATGCAAAATCTGGATAAATGATAGAAAACCAGCCCTCTTTCAGATCATTACAAATGCTAAAAAGTTGATGTGAATATTTAAAGATCATTTAATTGTATTGTGTTAGAATTATCTCTAACTTAAAATTTCTTCCACATTATTCCATATGTACCTGTACACAAAACACCAAGTAATTCACATAATGTACCTTAAGAGTCATTGTTTATGTATTGAGCTTTGGTTCAACTTTTAATGTCTTTTAATTGCCTATATAATTGTCAAAAGACTAAAATCTAATCAGTCCACTAATAAAATATGTGGGTGGATATTTTTCTCAGGATCCAGCTTGTGGATATTTAGCTATTTACCTCAAATTTCCTAAATTCCAGAAGCACTCATGGTTTGGGGAAGGAGATTTAGGAATCAGAGAGCAGAGGCACATTTGGGAGTCACTGCTGGCCCTTCTTTCCGTAGTCAGCCTTTGCCAGTCTGCTGACCACAGCCTGGCATGGTATCCATTTCCTCCCCACCTTCCTCCGTCAGAGATGTTCCCTTGTGTGTCCTGAAGTTTTTGTTCATAGTAACACTAGATGCTGAGTTCATAGAGTAAGATATCCTGTGACTCAAAAATCTTTAAATATAAAATTTCCTCTTTGGGAAATCTGGAAAATAGACTGTAGATGTGTCCTTTGTTTACTCGCTAGGAGAAGATTTGGAAGATGTATCAGCTTCAAAGAAAGCTAAAGGTGAGCTCATGATCTTCACTATATTTATGAATTTTCTGTTAAGGCTACCTGTAATGTTTTGTCTGTTTTATTAAACTATTCTTGATCTAATCCTCAGCTTTTCCTAAGTAATGTTTAGATGGTAACCTTATTTTTAAACAAATAGCTTTTTTACATTATTTGGAAAACATATATATATATATATATATATGCATATCTGTACATAGGTGGACACTGGTTTATCTGAAAGTAATTATTAGATGTATTTCTTGTCCAATCTGCTTATAAGAACAATATTTCAAAATTATCAATTAACCAAGATTTGTGGGGATATTATTTGACAGGAAGAGGACCACATAAGTGTTCAAAGATGAAGTTGACGTATTTTTTTTAAAGATTTTATTTATTGAGAGAGAGTGCGCACATGCATGACCAGGGTGGGGAGGTGCAAAGGGGGGGGGGAAGCAGATTCCCCTCTGAGCAGGACCCTGAGATCATGACCTGAGCCAAAGGCAGACACTTAACTGACTGAGCCACCCAGGCACCCGACGTATTTTTATTAAGAAAATTTGAAATAATTTGCCTATACTAGCTGCAATGACATAGAGGAAAGAAGGGAGGGAAGGAGAAAGGAAGCAAAGACAAACCTCAGAAAAATGTACCACAACCAAATAATCTTGAGCAAGTCTTTTCAGGACTAAATTTCTTTATCTGTATTGTAAAGGTTTCAACTAATTTGATGTGTGTGTGTGTGTGTGTGTGTGTGTGTGTGTGTGTGTGTGTTTTCCTTGAAGGGTTTCCTGGCTCTCTAGTTTGGCTTGTTATGTAATAAATATTTTCTATTCTACTTTCCTGTACATAATAGAGTTCACCTAAGAGTTGTTCTTGCCATGAAAATATAAGTAGTATAGCAGTGCCCAGAATTAATTAACAGTGTAGAAAATAGTGCTTTGAGGAAAGACATAAGGGAATGGACACCTGAGTTTTATTAAATGATTTACACTTGTCCTAAGATATGTTTTTGAATACTGAATTTTTAGATTTTTTTACAACTTGAATTATTAAAAACAACAACTCTTAATATGTTTTCGACTTCTAGACCATTGCTGAGATTCTCAAACTATTTTATATATAAATCTTCTGACAATCTTCTTAGAATGGAATAAATCAGGGTTGGAGCCTAAGAACTACCTTTATATCAGCCTCCAAGTAATAGTGAAACTCTTGGTATGTGGATCACACTTTGAGAAGAAAGGTCCTTGAACACGTTTAGAACTTGATGAAATCTAAAACCTAACTTTCGGGCGCCTGGGTGGCTCAGTTGGTTAAGCGACTGCCTTCGGCTCAGGTCATGATCCTGGAGTCCCAGGATCGAGTCCCGCATCGGGCTCCCTGCTCAGCAGGGAGTCCGCTTCTCCCTCTGACCCTCCCCCCTCTCATGCTCTCTCTCTATCTCATTCTCTCTCTCAAATAAATAAATAAAATCTTTAAAAAAAAAAAATTTTAAAACCTAACTTTCAATGAAACACACACACTCACATCTTCCTAACATTTCAGGGTTTTACAAAAAACCACCCCCCCCAAAGCCCAAATATGGACACCAGTAAAGAACTTCTAACTTAGAGAAAGGGGTCCAAATAGATAGCTTCAATTTATCCAGCACTAGATAAATACATGGTGTGTATCACTACAGCAGAGAAGTCCTTGAGCCAGATGAGAAAAGGAAGGATACAGGACACCGGTCTATTGATATTCTTTCTTGGCAAGAGTGATCACTAAAAACTTAAGTTCCTCAAAAATTTAGAATGATTTTGACTGAACTATTCATCAGTTAGCCAGCTCACTCTTACCATATTATAACTCTGAACATCAATGACCTCTTCTAACAAAGAAATGTGTGTCAACTAGCTCTCCTCCACTAACATCCAACACATCAGGACCGGTTTTCTTATTTGAACAATTGCCGGTCAAACACCACATTTCTTCCACAGTCTCCTCTTCTGCCCCTGGTTCTTACCTATAAAACGTTATAGTGAGAGATTGAGCAGAGTCTAAATAAGAACCTAGTGTATATTATAAGGAGGGCATTAACTCCTGTTTCTTTCATATCATGGATCTGTTTAGACATTTTCAGGTCCCTACATATTTGTGTGATAGCTGGGAATGTACACATTATTTACTTTCATATTTTTGTATCCACTAGAAGAAGCTGAAGATGTGTCTTCCACAAAGAGGCAAAAAAGTAAGTTTATAATTACATTAAAACTATGGAATCATTCTCTATTAGAGGTAGTAGCTATAAATTGACACTTTAAGACTCTTAAGAAGACCAGTATTAGAAGAAAAATATGTTTAGCACAGACATGAAGAATAACATTAAAGTAGGTCATTTATATTTCGAAAAGAATTTCATCCCTCTTTGTGTCATGCAGGAGGCACATGTTTGGAAGAATTACAAAGTACAGACTGAAGTGACAGTTTTGCAAAACGTTTTACACATCTGTGATCCTGAGCACTCTTAACTGAACTTGTGCTTAAATGTGTGTTACTGTCTGCTTTGTAGTAAGACAGCTGAAGTGATATGCTAAACTTTTTTATATCAAAAAGAAAAAAAATGTAGAAATAGGACTCAGCAATTCAATTGCGTAGAAACTCACTTCTAAGATTGAAAGTCCTTTTTGGTTTTTCCAGATATATGGCAGGCTCTTAATATTCAATCTTTGGGATTATTGATTTTAGAATGCAATCAACATTCATGTGCAGTTACAAAATTCAATATCCAAGATTCTCATTATTCTGGTACTTCCGAATTAGACATTTTTCTTCAAATGTTAAAGTGATACATTTTGCATTCACATTTGCATTAAAGTCATTGCTGGACAGACTAAAGGAAGCAATGTTTGAAATAGGTATGACGGAAGTTTGTTTCACATAATGATTTTGTTTTTTTATTATTTTTAAAATTTTTTTACATTTTATTTATTTTTTTGAGAAAGAGAGAACACGAGGGGTGGGGGTAAGGGCAGAGGGAGAGGGAGAAACAGGCTCCCCGCTGAGCAGGGAGTCCTACACGGGCTGGATCCCAGGACCCTGAGATCATGACCTGAGCCAAAGGCAGACACTTACCCGACTGAGCCACCCAGACGCTCCCTCACATAATGATTTTAAAGTAAAGAATAGACATTTATCTGAGGAAATGACATCAATAATGTTCTCTGGATTCTACATGTTTCTTTAGTGTATTTCTGCAGGAAATTACTAACATGCCTCCTATTCTGCGTTAATACTTGATTCATTGAACAAGTATTAAGTGACTACTGTGTTCCAAGGTCTGCTTTAATGCTGGGGCCATTGCAACAGGCAAGAGAGAGATAGTCATTATAACTCCTCATACCAATATCTTGTGAGAAATATGGGGAAATAAGCAGTCTTAACAACACTTTTCAATATTATTGAAAAATCTATAAATAAATCAATTCAATATTTTTAGTAAAAAAGTTATCAAATATTTAAGTTCAATTGGGAGATTGACTGTAGAAAAACAATATTTCCTATTTTCACCCTACTATAAAGTAGTTCTATAGTCTGATATTCCTGAGTCTTTTATATAAGCTCTAAGATTTGCAACTATATGATATTTTCATTAACAGCCTATCAACATCAATTAAGTAGATGGGTCAGAACTGTGCCCATGGCTGCTGGGTTCAGCTGGAAGTCAGCCTCTCTCTGCTGGACTCTTCCGCTATTAGCACTGGTGCTGCCATTCCTCTTAATGCAGCCCAGCTTTGTTGCCATCCTGTCAGTAGCCCATCAAACCCCAAGCACTCAACCTCGGGGGTGGGGGCAGGTTGTGTTACTGCTTCTCTCTGAAGCTAGAACTAAATAATAATAGTAATAGTAATAATAAGATAATTCTGGATGAGATGAAGTAGAGAGGAAAGAACTAAATTCAAGATTTCTCCAAACTTCTTTCATCACTGAAAAAGAGTGATTCAAGTCAGCTGACACCCAAGGAGATGAAATCAAAATAATCCCTTGTTGCTTCCTTCAGCTGCTTTCTACCCAAGCCTTGCTTTATTCTACTTCATAAGGCTTTAGGCTCATATGGATTTGGCCAGCTTCACCATATTCCACGTAGCAGTCGCTTCAACAGTCATTCTCTTTCCTGGCCATCGGCAAAAACTGGTTCATTAACAGAAGCAAATAGATAAAATGGAAAACACTGAAGAGTCAGTAGGTGCCCATGATTGTTCGGAGAAGCTAACGTCACCATCTCTTAACAAAGCTGCTACCTGGGAGCACGGGGAACATTGGCAGCTCAAGCTCACACCCACTGCACTACACTGCCTTGCTCGTCTTTAACACCTTTTCTGTGTTGCTTTCTGCTCTGATGGCAGAGCTGCTACCTGGAAGCGTAATGAAATGTAACTCTGCGTCTCAGGAGAGAACTTGCCTCCAGGGTAAGGGCAAGTGGAAAACCTCAAGACTCTAGGAACCACAAGACTCTCTGTGGTTTTATTAAAACACTGAAAGAAAAAAAAGTCAGTTACTTTGCATATCGATAAGCTCATGCTTTAAAATCTGTTACTATCTAACAGTTTTTCTGAGTGCAGTGCACATCAATAGCTTCCTATAATGTAAGTACTTTGACTTTCTATGCCAGATCATTTTTATTATCATTTATGAAGGGCTTATTATGTGCCAGGAAAGATTCCAAGTGCTTCACATATATTTACTGATTTAATTTCCACAACATTTCTAGGAAGGTTTTGCTGTTGTTTTGATTTTACACGTGAGGAATCCAAGACGCAATGAGGTTTATTGACTTTCTAGTTATTGTCAAGGCTATGTAACTGTCCACCTACACGTACTATCTGTCTGTGTTTCACCTTTGTTCCTGCTTGTATTCTGCTTGTTTTAACAAGTTTTCATGCTCTGTTCCATAGGCCCCATCAGTTTCTTCCAATGTGTCTACTTGGATGGATACAATGGCTATGGATTTCAGTTTCCTGTCACTCCTGCACACCGTCCTGGAGAGAGCACTGACCAGTCAAGTTCTCCAGGACAGAAGCAACAAGGACAATAGACACACGCAGGGCCCTTACAAGTGCTTTAAGACTTTGCAAATAGGATCTTCTGCTTGTCTGCAGTGGCATAGGCAATTGAAATCATGAATCTGGGGAATTTCTCTGCAAATGTTTTACTCTTCTGCCTGGTCTAGAGAGAAAGTGTGGGCAAGGGGATTGAATGATAAGCAAACATGTTGAAAGATCTGGCACTCAAGACTCTGTTATTTGTGTTTGTTGCTAGGCGTGGATGCTTATATTTTTCTATTTCTACTCACTGTAGGATTGCTCACAGGTTAATTTAGTTTACTTAATAATGATCTTTTAAACATAACTGACACAATTACAAAATGGAATTCCGATTTCAGTTAGGTATATTTCTAAATGACAACACAGACTATGCTTTCAGTTTAAAGAGTACGGGAGCTTATGCAAAAGCTACTCTTTATCATGTAGATCTCTAAATGCAATCTGCCCACTAAGTTGATGTTTAATAGTTTAATTTTATTTATGTCTCTTTCTATTTCAGTAGTGGTAATGATCTAAGAATGGGTAATAGTTGCACCAAAGAGTGCTGTAAGTTCCTTGTGATGCTCTTTTAGATAGAATTCAAAATATCTCTGAACTTTGGACATGATAAGATGGAGTAGAAATGTCTGATAAATCTTATCTCTAAGATTTGTATTGAATTACAATTAGGACATTCACTCCAGTGGAAATATACCATCCAATTAGGCAGGTCTGGTGAATCATTTGTTTAAAATAAAAGCAAATGAGATGTAGTATTTTCAGATTTCTCCAGACTATGCTCTCATGAAAATGTCACCTGGGTGAAATTTTAGATCAATCACTAAATTCGGGTGACAGATGCAAAAGTATCTAATTTCACTTTAATAGGATCCTTCTGTGCAGTTAAATAGGTTTTCTTTCTAAAAAAAAAATACATATATATATAAATAAATATATAAGTGAATGTCCTCAAAATTAAAGAAATACATTTTAACAAATACATACATATATATATATATATAAATATATAAATGAATGTCATCAAAATTAAAGAAATGCATTTTAACCATAAGCGCTTCATGAGATGTTTTACTTGTTTTTTAGGTAAGTGGTTATCAGTGCCAATGAAATGAATGACAATCTTTAACTTACTTGATGATGCATCACTGGGAATGACTATTTCGGTTTTGTCATCTTTTTGTCTACCGGTGATATGAACACTTATGTCCTTTACCACATTTTTCTATCAATGTTAAAAGTGATGCCAATGTGACTTTTATCATGTTTACAGTTGCAACTCAACCTATGACAAATTAACTCAGGAAATAAGTTATCTTTTCTGGAATTGTAATTACCCTCTGGTGGGGTAGCCAGAGCCAATACTAGCCAAGTGATTTATTTTCAAGGACTGCAACTATCTAAATTCTTTAAGTCCAATTTAGAACACTGTTTTACTAAAATATCATCAGGCTAGGGCATCAGTAACACATTCAGGATCAATAATGGATTTTCAGTGACTTTGGTGAAAAGAGTTAGTCTCAGGCACATGCTAGCGTCTGCTAACTCACACCACAAAAGCCAACATTATAATGAACCAAGATTAATGACACTCTTTTGGGGGGACCTGGAGTATGGCACTTCAGGACTGACCAGATGGTATCATCTTGCAAAGCCCCTTCATGTAGCAATGGAAACTTGTGGGTAGGACAGTGGATAAAGTTTATTGCTCAACTGCTCCTACAGCTTGTCCAATTTAATGAAGAAGGGCAAATATGACAGTTATTTAGATCTCATAGAATGATTTATCCATTCTTTCATTCAATGGATATTTATTGAGTACTTATTTTTTCTAGGGCACCATGTTAGGCATTGGACTGTGTAAGAAAAATATCAGAAATAAATTCTATTCTCAGTGCTGTCCTGACACAATGTGTGTCCTTAGAAAATTTCCTAAATGTACTATGCTTGTTTCCCTATGTGTGAAATAGGGATCAAGACAAACAACCTGATACCTCACAGATGTATTGTGGACAATGACAATATATCTTAATACAAAAATGATGTCAAAATAAATTTCTGAAATAATACTTTTGGATGTGGCACTAATTTTTCCTCTGAGTGCTTTTCTACATTGTATCATTGTTTCTTTAGCTGTCATTATAAAAACTACTTCATAAAAAGTAAAAAATGACAATTTATTGAACTGGAATTTAAACAAACCAATTAAGATGTAAACAACATTAATAATGATTGTTAAGGTTTATCTGCTTAAAGTTAACAATGATGATAGCACTTGAAAAACATGAATTAACTCTCATCTGTTTGAATGATTCCATCAAATAAAGTATTTCTAGTCCTTGCAAGTTTGTGCTTTACATTTTAAAGAGAAAAGATAGGGGCACCTGGGTGGCTCAGTCGTTAAGCGTCTGCCTTCGGCTCAGGTCATGATCCCAGGGTCCTGGGATCGAGCCCCGCATCGGGCTCCCTGCTCCGCGGGAAGCCTGCTTCTCCCTCTCCCACTCCCCCTGCTTGTATTCCCTCTCTCGCTGTGTCTCTCTCTGTCAAATAAATAAATAAAATCTTTAAAAAATAAAAAAAATAAATAAATAAATAAAGAGAAAAGATAAATGGTTGGTTTAAAAGTTTTTGTCTTTAATCGGGCACTCACAATTCATGTCATATTGATCATAAATACGTAAGCATTTAAAAATTGTTTTAGTCCTCCATTTTGTCCAATTAGTATGAGCTACCCATCCCAACCATCTGCTCTTCCTCAAACTTCACTTTCTCTTAATAGATGACGGCCTATAGAAAAATAATAACTACCTAAAGTTTTTATTTATGTTCAGTTTTCATAAAGTCTGATAAATCTTCATTCAAAAGGGACAGGTCTTTTTCAGAATAATTTCCATGGAAAGCCCCTGTATATTGATTCATTCTGGTATATCCCTGTAAAAACTCCTCATAGAAATTTTTGGAAACTGAAACTGTATTTCCTTGAGTTATTTTACTGGAAGAAGGCAAGGAGAATAATGAATGTTATTGCTGACAGAAAACTCAGGGACCATCTAGCTCACCTGGCACATCGAGAAAATAAACCTAATCCCTAGAGAAATGCATAAATTTGCTCAAAGTCACTGACTGCTTCAAAGCCTCTTCTAGAACCTTGGTCTGCTAGCTCCTAAATGCCCTTAACTACATCCTCAGTGTGTTATTACAAAACTTAGTTTATCCAGCATCTCAAAATCCAGTTTTTGAATTATAATCAGAGTCAGATATGTAACCCTAAGTGGAAAGACTTGCTTTTTCCTATATAAGAGCTGAAAAGGACCGTAAGAGTGATTCACATTCACTTGCTTTAGAGATACAGAAAAGGGATCTCAGAGAGGCTAGGGGACATGCCAGAGTCACACTGCTAGTAGTAGAAGAACTAAGCCCCAAACTCAAGTGTTCTGTTTGTTCATCCACTGCATGACTCCGTGTGATGTCTCCACCATTATAAGCTTCCCTCTGTAATTTGCAAATTCATTAAAGCATGGGAACTCAGCATAGCTTTCCAGAAACTGGCCTCCTGACAACATTGTTCCACTCCTTTCAGGCTTATATTACTTCTACCCTGTACTTTTTTCCCTTGTTAATCCTGAATGCCCATAAAATATTTAGACATTCCTGTAGATGTTTTCTCTTGTGTACAAAAATAAATAGCTTCATTTTCCCATATTATTTAACTGCAAAAATGTTTTAAGTCACTGTAAGACCCCAAATATTTACCCCAAATAAAAAGAAAACAAAAAACAACTCTCTTTAAATTTAGCATGACTCATCCAAAGATGTGAGTTAAAATAAAAACATATGCTTTCCAAAACACATTTACACTCTAAAAGAAAGCTCAGAATAAATAATGAAGTGAATTAGTGCTTATTAATATTTAAGCCATAGAAATTTCAGTAAGAAGTGCATGTTAACAAATAGTAATAGCAGAGAAGAAAATTCTTGGTTTCTTACACAGTCACATTCAGCTCCTGGTCACATGCACCTTGCAAGATTATCAATTCCCATGTCCATGCTCTGTGGTAAACTTTCAGCAAGAACTAACTGCTTGCATCAAGTCAGTAGTGCTATTTTACTTTTTTCCCCTACCACATCCAAATTGCCCTTAAAACACTTAATAGGAGTATAATTCATGCCTCTGAGCAGAGTTGCCAGGCCAGATGTGTTTTCAGAATAAAAGTGCTGAGGCAGAGTTCAGTGGACTAGTGGCCCTCAAACCTGAGGTCAGATTCTAATTCTAGGAGTGCTTCTGGTTATTTATCTTCTCTGTTCCTCAATTCTTCATCTCTAAATAAAAATAAAAGTTCATGTGGCACAAGGACATTCATCTTTGGTAAGGAAAGTTATGGGGAAGCCCCATGTAAAGGGATAGTATTGTTTTGTTTTGTTTTTTTTAAAGGTTTTATTTGTTTGACAGAGAGAGACACAGCGAGAGAGGGAACACAAGCAGGGGGAGTGGGAGAGGGAGAAGCAGGCTTCCCGCTGAGCAGGGAGCCCGATGCGGGGCTCGATCCCAGGACCCTGGGATCATGACCTGAGCCGAAGGCAGACGCTTAACGACTAAGCCACCCAGGCGCCCCGAGGGATAGTATAGTTAAGACCTTTCAAATTCCCTTCCAGTTTTGTTATTAAATGGTTCAGATGGGCATAACCGAACCTGAAGACCGAGTGTTGCTAAATGGCATAAGCCAAAGCAGCAAATCAAAGACCCGCATGAACCAACCACAAAAATGGAAACATTGCCACTGGCAAAAATAATTTTGTTTTAGAAAAATTCCACTTTTTTGCATCATTTTTGTGGAGTTGCTATAAATCAATGACAGCAAAATATCCTTCAAATGACTGAATCAGAGCACAGAGCGCTTGTAAGATGTCTTATGGAAAAGTGGTACTCTGAATAGAAATCTGAGATGGAATTCTAAGTGACTCATGAACCCCACCGGAAACGTGGCCATGGAATTGAACATTCATTAGAAAGTATGAAGGTGTTTCAGCAATGTCAGTTAGGCAGTATCAAAATAAATACTAAGTGTTGTATCTCAAAACATTTAGTGTATGTTTTTGCTTAGGGAAGAAACATCTCTCTCTCTCATGTTCAGAACTCAATGACAAATTTGTATATATTTAATGCCATTAGGGACAGTGTTGGGATGATCTGAATGGAAGGGTGCATTCATTACAAAGAAGGCAATATTTTACAGAAAAGAAAAGACAACTCTGAATTTGAGCAATTTTGAGGAACAAATGTAGCAAATAAATAATTCAACTGTTTTCATCTTTGGAACATGTATGTATGAAAAATATTTTTAAAATTGGGAATATACTAACCTTGCTCAAAGTCAAAATGGTGTTAAAGGTACACATGGAAAGTGTCATCTCATCCCATCTTTGTTGCCTCAGTTCCCCATCCACTTCTCTACTTCCTACAACTAATCACATTTATAGATTCTTATGTATCCATCCTATGCAAATTCAAATGAAAACAAATATGTATATTCTTGTTTTGTTACTTTCCTACACAAGCACAGCCTATCATAAACATCATCTTGTACCTTCCTTTCTTCACTTAACAATGTATCCTGGGTTATTTCTTTATTCAAGGACATACACAGCTTCCCTATTAATAAACATAGATAGATATATCTCATGGACACATCTCAAGTGGAGAGCTAGATGCATCTATGAAACCATCACCTAGGTCAAGATATAGAACATTAACAGCACTCCAGAAGTCTCATTCATGTCTTACCCAGTCAATATCTCTTGGGTAACCACTACTCTGACTTTTATTACCAAATAATTGTTTTGACTGTTTTGACCTTCATATGAATGAAATAATAAATTACATATTTTTGTGTCCAATATCTATTCTGTATAATTAAGGCTACACAGGTGAGACATATTCATTTTGTTGCATGTAGAAGTTTATTCTTTTTCATTGTTTTACAGTGTTAATGTATGTACATAGTGAATATTTATATATTCTCTTGGGGTAGATATTTGGACTATCTCCAGTTTTTTTCTTTAAAAAGCACTACTATAAACATTCTTGTTCATTTTTTATACTGCATATATGTGTGGATGGGAAGGTGAAGACCTTATATCTCAGAGGTGAATTACTGGCTTATAGATTATGCAAATATTCATCTTCCATGGATAATTCTAAACAATTTTCTAACTGCTTGGAACAATTTGCACTCCAACAACAGTACAGGATACCCAAATTCTTCCTAACATTTGCTATTGTCAGATTTATTCATTTTAACTTCTAGTGGGTATATAGTCATACATCATTATTCTTATTCCTCATGATGTGACTTGTCAAATCCCCCATAAGGTACAAAGCAGAAGTGAATATGGAGCTGTTCCCATTGTATTTCCCTTTCTTTAGGATTCTGACCTCTTGACACCTAGCTGCTGCACTTGCTTTTTGATTTCTTTAGTTCGTTTTTTCAACTAGCCTTTATGGTTGTTCTCAGAAAGAGGATTAATTTGATAAAATTACTATAACATGGTTAGAAGTGAATTCCCCGCATGTTTTCTTTATAATTGTATAGTATTTCAATCTGTGGATATACCATCCTTTATTGAATAGTCCCCTATTATAGAGATACAAATCATATCCAATTTTTTGCCATTATTAATGTTGAAGTGAATAATGTTGGACACATATTGTTATATACACACACACACACACACACACACACACACACACAAGGCTAAATTCATTGAAGAGGGATTTCCAATTCAAAAATATATGCATCTATAATTTTGAAAAGGAGCAATTGTTTCCAGATAACCTTGTCCCTGGTTTGTTGCTACTTCTGAGGGCTCAGAGTTGCTCATAGTGGTTAACATTTAGGATGAGGCTATCTCTTTATGGAAATGAATATTCACTGCTAGATTTTGAGTTCTGTCAATGTTAGGCTCTTCCACAGTCTGATTCTGAGCACTGTTTGCAATTGCCCATATAGGTTTTGTTGATCTCACTTATTTTGGTTGCACTTAAATATAGTTTTGAGTTTTCATGGTTTTTTTGTTTGTTTCCAAGTTTTACTGAAGATACATGATTTTGGATTTTTTTTATTTGTTCATTTGTTTGGTTCTTTGTTGTCTTATGTAATTTCCAGGAAGTAGAAAAATCGGATGCCATATTTCTCTTATAACAAGAATAGCATTCATTTCCCACCCAAAAAATTAAATATTTTTAAAACTAGAAAATAAATTGGATTAAATTGAAAGTTCTAAATGGCAGCACTCCTTTGCTAATATCAGTCTACTGGTAAGGTTTTGAATGACTGAAATACACAGACTTTTACAATAATAGCCACTTGTTTCTTTTCAAATAAATTTCAATGTGGATTAGGAAGCTAACCATACTTTTTTGGGCAATGGGGAAGAAATTTTCATTTGTAACTGTTACTTACAGAAATGTGATAATATTAGGCAAAGATTTTCTAATTGGTCATTTTAAGTAACAAAAATCTGATGCCTACATTTCAGATATCTAGAAATAATGCCAACTTTTAATCTCATTATCAGCTATATGAAAAATATTTTTAAAAAATCAAAAGATCACAATTCACATTGTTAACACCCTCAGCTTTACAATTGTACCTTTGATGTGAAATAGTCTGTAGTTCTCCTTAGTTCAAAAGACTCTGCCTGAAATATATGGTAAATCCCATTCACATTTTACTTTATTCAGTTCTGTTAGGGTTTATAATCCCTGTCTAGTTAGAAGGAAACTTATCATATGCATGTCTAAAATGACTTAACTAAACTTCTTAGCCATGCTAAAAGCTGTTCAAAATGAAAAGACAAAATGACTTCAGTACGTGTTGTTCATATCTGTCCTACTGAAATTTGCTATTACAAGTCCAGTTTAAATGTATATTTTTTTACTTTTAACTACAAACTCTTAGCTAGTTGAGTGAGAATTGGTAAATGTTATTTGCCTCATTGGTTACTTCCTATCACTTTTTACTATAACATAATACTAAAACCAAAAATAAATAAATAAACATATTTAGTGTGATGATTATTTAGAGCACATTTTGAGGAATGATATAAAAATTGTGCTTTACATTTTACACAACATGGCAAAAAAAATAGCATATTTTACATGAAATGGAATATTTACTATGGAATATGAGACCACAACACCATTACATTTTGTGCAATTTAATTTCAGTGGTACTACCTTTAGTTAAGAAATGGGCAACCTTTTGAAATAGAAAAAACAATTTTGAAACAGACTGTAAGATTTTTATCCTTTGGTTACTAGGCCAATTCCTAGATATATAACGATATTTTTAGAGTATCTAATAGAATAAAACTCTAACCAGGTTAGAATAAAAATGTCGGAATCATTACATAGTAAACTAACAACTACAACATATTAGTATCAAACTAATAATCAAAAATATAATGCTATTAGCTTATAGTTAATGAGGACATAATTTCTTTCATACAGGCATACCTGGGAGATGTTGCGGGTTCCAGTTCCAGACCACTGAAATAAAGTGAATATCACAATAAAGTGAATCAAATGACTTTTTGGTTCCCTCGTGCATATAAAAGTTATGTTTATACTGTACTGTAGTATTAAGTATGCAGTAGCATTATAAAAAAACAATATACATACCTTAATTTAAAAATACTTTATTGTCAAAAAATGCCAATGTTCATTTGAACTTTCAGAGAGTCATAATCTTTTTGCTGGTAGAGGCTCTCTTCTCGATGTTGATGGCTACTGACTTATCAGGGTGGTTGTTGTTGAAGATTGGGGTGACTGTGGCAATTTCTTAAAATAAGACAACAGTGAAGTTTGCCACATTGTTGAGTCTTCCTTTGCAAACAGCAGAAGTGAATACGGAGTTGTGCCATGCTATGTTGTGTGTTTGATAGCATTTTATCCATGGTAGAACTTCTTTCAAAATTGAAATTAATCTTTTCAAACCCTGATGCTGCTTTATCAGCTAAGTTTATGTCATATTCTAAATCTTTTATTGTCATTTCAACAATCTTCACTGCATCTACACCAGGAGTAGTTTCTATCCAAGAAACCACTTTTTTTTGCTCATTCATAAGAAGCACTTCCTCCTACATTCAAGTTTTATCATGAGATTGCAAGAATTCAGTCACATCTTTGGGCTCCACTTCTAATTCTAGTTCTTTTGTTGTTTTTACCGCATCTGCATTTACTTCCTCCACTGAAGTTTTGAACTTCTCAAAGTCATCCATGAGGGGTGGAATGAAGTTTTTCCAAACTTCTGTTGTTGTTGCTATTTTGACCTCTTTCCATGAATCACAAATGTTCTTAATGGCATCTAGAATGATGAATACTTTCCAAAGGCTTTCAATTTACTTTGCCCAGATCCATCAGAGGAATTACTTTCTATGGTAGCTATAGCCTTACAAAATATATTTCTTAAATAAGACTTGAAAGGTAAAATTACTCCTTGACACATGGGTTGCAGAATGGATGATGTGTTAGTGGGCATGAAAATAACAATACCTCCCTCAGAGCTTTTGGGTGACCAGTGCATTGTAAATGAGCAGTAATATTTTGAAAGTAATCTGTTTTTCTTAGCAATAGTTCTCAAGGGTGGGCTTCAAATATTCAGTAAATCATCTTGTAGACAGATGTACTGTCATCCAGGCTTTATAGAATAAAGCCAGAGTAGAGTAAATTAGCATAATTCTGAAGGGCGCTAGGATTTCAGAATAGATGTTGGCTTAAACTTAAAGTCACCAGCTGCATTAGCCCCTAACAAGAGAGTCAGCCTGTTTTTTGAAGCTTTGAAGCCAGGCATTTGACTTCTCCTCTTTAGCTAGATGGCATCTTTTTCCAGTATAAGGCTCTTTCATCTAGGCTGAAAGTCTATTGTATAGTCTAGCCACCTTCATTATCTTAACTGAATCTTTTGGATAACTTGCTGTAGCTTCTACATCAGGACTTGCTGCTTTATTTTTCACTTTTGTGTTTTGGAGATGGCTTCATTCCTTAAACTTCATGAACCAACCTCTGCTTGCTTCAAACTTTTTTTCTGTAACTTCCCCACCTCTCTCAACTGTCATAGAATTAAAGAGAGTTAAAATTAAAATCAAAACTGGCTAAAATAAAAAAAACACAAGAAACAACAAGTATTGGTGAAGATGTGGAGAAAAAGGAACCCCCATGCACTGTTGGTGGGAAAGCAAACTGGTGCTGCCACTGTGGAAAACAGTATGGAGGTTCCTCAAAAAGTTCAAAATAGAACTACACTGCGATCCAGTAATCACACTACTGGTATTTACCAAAAAAAATACAAAAACATTAATTCAAAGGGATACATGCACCCTTATGTTTATAGCAGCATTATTTACAATAGCCAAATTATGGAAGCCACCCCAGTGTTCATCAATTAATGAATATATAAAAAAAGATGTGGTCTATATATACAATGGAATTTTTTCAGCCATAAAAAAGAATGGAATCTTGCTATTTGCAACAACATGAATGTAGCTAGAGAGTATAATGCCAAGTGAAATAAGCCAGTCAGAGAAAGATAAATACCATATGATTTCACTTGTATGTGTAATTTAAGAAACAAAAAAATAAGCAAAGAAAAAAAAGGAGAGGCGAACCAGGGAATAGACTCTTAACTGTAGGGAGCAAATTGATGGTCACCAGAGGAGAGGTTGGTGGGTGGATGGATGAAATAGGTAATGGGTATTAAAGAGCACAATTATCCAATGGTTTCACTCATATGTGGAATATAAGGAATAGTGCAGAGGACAATAGGGGAAGGGAGGGAAAACTGAATGGGAAGAAATCAGAGAGGGAGATAAATCAAGAGAGACTCTGGACTCTGGGAAACAAACTGAGAGTTGCAGAAGGAAGGGGGGTGGTGGTTTGGGGTAAATGGTTGATGGGCATTATGGAGGGCACATGATCTGATGAGCACTGGGTGTTATGCAACTAAAGAATCATTGAACACTCATCAAAAACTAATGATGTACCAAATGTTGGCTAATTGGGGAACTTAATAAAAAAAAAGAGTACAATTACAATGAGTATGGGGTAATGTATGGAACTGTTGAATCACTATATTGTACAGTTGAAACTAATATAACACTGTATGTTAACTATACTGGAATTAAAATAAAAAAACTTAATTAAAATGAAAGAATTAAAGAGAGTTAGGGCCTTGCTCTGGACTATGCTTTGGCTTAAGGGAATGTATGGCTGGTTTGATCTTCTATCCAGACCACTTAAACTTTTTCCATAACTGCAATAAGGCTGTTTTGCTTTCTTCATGTGTCCACTGGAGTAGCACTTTTAATTTCCTTCAGGAGCTTTTCCTTTGAGTTCACAACTTGGCTAACTGTTTAGTCCAAGAAGCCTGGTTTTTGGTCTATGACGTGTCTACCTCACTAAGCTTAATCACTTTGAGCTTTTGATTTAAAGTGAGACACATACAACTCTTCCTTTCATTTGAACACTTAGAAGCCATTATACCATTGTACGGTTATTAATTGGCCCAATTTCAATATTGTTGTGTCTTATGGACTAGGGAGGCCTGAAGAGAGGGAGAGATGGGAGAATGGTGGGTAAAGCAGTCAACACACATATTTATGGATTAATTTTGCCATCTTACATGGGTGCAGTACATAGCACCCCAAAACTATTACAATAATAACATAGTAACATTACAGATCACCATAAAAAATATAATAATAATTAAAAAGTTTAAAATATCACAAGAATTGCCCATATATGACACAGAGACAGGAAGAAAAGAAATGCTATTAGAAAAAAATGACGTCAAAAGACTTGTTCAATGCAGGGTTGCCACAAATCTTTAATTTGTAAAAACAAAACAAAACAACAAAACACCATAGCTGCCAAATACAATAAAGCAAAGTATAATAAAATAAGATAGGCTTGTATATGGAACATCAATTCAATAATGACAGGAATAAATAACTTTGTTTTTCTTTCAGGAATGATTGTTACATTATAAAAAAAACTTGAATGTTTAAGAAATTTATCTAGTTTATATTATATTTATATTTACATTCAACAGGGATAAACTTTATATTTAGCAATGTTTCTTTATCCTTTACAGTCTATAGAGGAAGATATTTTGCTTTTGGGGTCAACCCTGTGACTCTAATTTATCAATCAGATGGGAAATTAGTATTCATGGATTTTACTTTTTTTAAAAAAATAGCCATTCTAATAGGTATGTAGTGGTATCTCTTTGTGGTTTTAATCTGAATGATTAATGATTCCTGACATTGAACATCTTTTCATATGTTTATTTGCCATTCATATATATTCTTTGATGAGCTGTCTATTCAAGTACACGGCACTTATGAAAATTGGATTTTCCTTATTAATGATTTTTGAGTGGTCTGTAAACATTCTAGATGTAAGTCATTTACCAGAAAAGTGTTTTGCAAATATTCCCTTTATCTGTGTCATGACCTTTGATTCATTTCACAGTGTCAAGAGTAGATGTTCAATTTGTCAATATTTTCATTTATGGATCATGCATTGCAGTCGTATCTAAAAATGCACTGCCCTACCCAAGGTCATAAAGACATCCTACTATGTTTTCTCCTACAAGTTTTACAGTTTTGAGTTTTATATTTAGGTCTCTGATCCATTTTGAATAAATTTTCATAAATGTGCAAGATATGACTCAGAGTTTATGTAATATGAATGTTAATTAGTCTATCATTTATTGAAAAGGCCATCTTTTCCACATAGAATTGGTTTTGTAATTTTTTCCAAAACCAATTGGTCATACATGTGCGGATCTACTTCTGGAACACTTTTCCTCTTCTGTCGATATCTGTATCTTCCATTACACTACACACTGAATTTGAGTTGTTAATATTTTGTTAAAGAATTTTGCCTCTAGGTTAATGAAAGTTATTGATATTTGGGTTTCTTTCTGTCTCTCCTGTAATGTCCTTGCTTAATTTTGGTAAATGAGTGGAGAAGTGGGTCATTTTCTTTTCTTTTATGGAAGGATTTGTACAGAATTGGTGTTACTTCTGCAGAATTGGTGTTATTTCTTTTTTAATTGTCTCATAGAATTCACCAGTGAAGTTATCTGGGCCACGAGTTTTGTTGTTGCTGGAAGATTTTCATTAAAAATTCTATTTTTAAAGTAAATACAGGATTTCTCAGGTTATCAATTTCTTCCTGTATGAAATTTGGTAGTTTGTGTTTTCCTAAGAATTTGTCCATTGTATCTAAGTTGTTGAATTTATGGACATAAAGTTGTAATATTTATTGTCCTTTTAATGACTATAGGATTGGTAGTGATGACCCATTTTTCATTCCTAATATTGGCAAATTTTATTCTTTCTCATTCTGGCTAGATGTTTATCAATTTTTTGAGCTTTTCAAAAAACAGCTTTTGATTTCATTGATTTTTTTTGTTTCTCTATATTCAATTTTATTGGTTTCTACTGTAACCTTTATAATTTCCTTCCTTCTGCTTCCTCTGCCTTTACCTTGCTGTGCTTTTTTCTTGTTTACTAACTGAAAGATTATGTCATTGATTTGAGACCTTTCTTTTCTAATATAAGGGTTTAATGTTATAAATCTCCCATAAGCACTGCCTTAGATGTATTCCACAAATTTTGATAAGTGTGTTTTCCATTTTTATTCAACCCAAAATATTTTCTACTTTCCTTTGACTTTTCCTTAAATCCATGGATTTTTTAGAAGTTTAATTTCTAAATATTTGGGAATTTTTCATACATCTTTCTGTTATTTATTTCTATGTCAATTCTGTAATGGTCAGAGAAGATAAGATAATTTCTATGATTTCAAGTCTTTAAATTTGTTGATTTTTTTTATACGGTCCAGAATATGATGAATCTTGGTGAATGTTCTATGTGCACTTGAAAAGGATGTGTATTCAGCTGTTTTTTAGTGACCTGATTTTATAAATTTTAATTGAGATAAGTTTGTTACTTGGGTTGTTCAGATTTTCTGTTTCTTTATCGATGCTTTGCATACCTGTTCTAACTATAAGCTGAAAAAAAGTTTTAAAATTTCCAGCTATAATAATGGATTTGTCTATTTCTCCCTTTAGTTCTAACAGTTCTGTTTTATATTTTGAAGCTCTGTTGTTAGATGCATTCATATTTAAGGTATGTGTGTCTTCCTGATTGAATTGACCCATTTAACATTATGTAATGTTTCTATCATTGCTAATTTTCCTTGTGTTAAAATTTATTTTATCTAATATTCATATAGATACATCATTCCTTTGATTAGTATTTGTGTGCTATATATATTTTTATTTCTTTTTTTTACTTTTAACTTCTCAATCTCTTTATATTTAAAATGGACTTCTCATAGAAAGTATATGGTTTTGTCTTTGTTACCAAGGCTTTACTTTGTTATCAAGACACTTTGTATTTTAATGGGTAGGCTTACATCATTTAAATTTAATAAAATATTAATATGATTGGATTAAAAGCTACATTTTGGTTGTTGTTTACTATTTGTTTCAGCTGATTTTTTTACCTCTCCTGTTTTTCGCCTGTTTTTATAGTAATTGTGTATTTCTTATGATTCCATTTATCTTCACTATTGACTTATAATTTATATTTTTTAAAAATTATTTTAGTATCTTTTAACTGGGTTACAATAAAGATCTTTCATTAATCATATCTTACTTTCAAAAGGTATTTCCCACTTCATGCATAGTGTAAGAACTTAGACAAGTATCCTTACAATTCCTCCCTCTCACATTTTATGTTATTGCTATTTATTTTTCCTTTACATAATCTATAAGCCAAAAATCTTTTTCATTTTTCTTGCATGAAAGAGTTAATTATTTTTCAGGGCAATTAAAAGGAAAAACAGGGCACCTGGGTGGCTCAGTCGTTAAGTGTCTGCCTTCGGCTCAGGTCATGATCCCAGGGTCCTGAGATCGAGTCCCACAACGGGCTCCCTGCTCGGCAGGAAGCCTGCTTCTCCCTCTCCCACTCCCCCTGCTTGTGTTCCTGCTCTTGCTATTCTCTCTCTCTGTCAAATAAATAAATAAAATCTTTAAATAAAATAAAATAAAATAAAAGGAAAAACATACCTAGTATATGGGGTGCCTGACTGGCTCAGTCAGTAGAGTATGCAAACCTTGATCTCAGGGTCATGAGTTCAAGCCGCACATTTGGTGTAGAGGCTACTTAAGAAGAACAAAAAACAAAACAAAACAAAAAATACCTAGTATATTTAACTTATTTGTTTTTAAAAGTATGTATTATCTTTTAATTGTTAAAAACATTTTTTCAGGATATACGATTCTGGGTTGAAAGTTTGCATATTTATTGTTCTGTTTTTCAAACTTAATGAAATCTGTTTTAATTCTTTTTTTTACCACCTTTGTGTGTAAAGTGACTTTTTTCTCTGGCAGCCTTCAAGAATTACTCTTTATCTTTGATTTTTAGCATTTGAAGATGGTGTGTCTAGGAATGTTTATGAGTATTTATCCTGCTTGGTGTTTTCTGAACTTCTTGAGTTGTGATTTATTTTGCAGTTTTTCATTATTTTTGGTGTATTTTCAGCCATTATCTCTTCAAATATTTTTTTCCCCAATTTTTCCTCTCTTCTCCTTCTGAATATTGTATATAGATTCAACTATTTGACATTTCCTTCTGGCCTTGGATGTTTTGTTCTGGGTTTCCTTTCTCCATTGTTGTTCTTTTCATATTTCAATTTGCATAATTTCTGTTGCCTTATCTTCAGGTTTATTAGTTCTTTCTTCAGCTATGTGCATCTACTGATGAGATTTTCAAAGGCATCTTCTTTTTTATTACCTATTATATATTATACATTTACTTTAAAAAAGAATTCAAGCACTATTATTTGACTCTTCCTTATAATTTCCTTGTCTCTGTTGACATTTTCTCTGCTCTCTGTTGTTTATTCATGTTGTCCTTCTTTTTCATTATACTCTTTATCATATAAATCAGATTTATTGTAAATTCCCTGTACGGTATTTCCAACATCTGGCTCATCTGTGAGTCTGATTCTGTTCATTACTTTGTCTCCTAACAGTGATGTTTTTTTTCCAGTCTATTTCTTGTATGTCTTCTAATTTTTGATTGTCAGCATATTATATAACATATGAAACATTTAGATAATAGTAGTTTTTCCTGGAAATGGGCACGTTTCATGTTTTGATATTGTTAGGATGGGGGATTGAGTCATCCTAGTCAACGGTGGAACTGGATTTGGGCTTTGTTATTGCTGTGGTTACCTCCAATGCATCATCAGCTTTCAAATTCCTCTGGTGCAATTTTTGCTTAAATGAAGGGTTATCTTGATGCTCATGTTACCTTATTTAGGCTTTTCCAAATGCTTTCACTTTCTATATGTTCTTGTTCTTCCCCAACCAAGAGTCAGCTATTGCTTGTTACTTGGTGTTTGTTAGCCTGCATGGAGGTGGAAGAGGACAGAGTTTCATCTTCCTGACTCAGTTGTTTTCCTGGGCTTCAGGGTGGGGCTTTCTCAGAAATCCTGCCCCACCCTCAAGGGTAGAATTGTGAGTTGTTTTTTGTTTGTTTGTTTGTTTTCTTTATCTCCTCTACCACAGTCTGTCTTCATCTTTGCTCTGGGAAAGTTAGAGTTTCAGCCCTTCCTGCCTGTGCTTTAAGGTTTTTTTTTTTTTCCTTAGAGGCAAAACAATCAAGTAAGGCTCTATGCCTTTCCTGCCTTCCCTCCTCCAGGACTGCATCACTAGAAGAGTCTTTGTCCAGTCTCCTGTCCTGCCCCAATCTTTCTCAAGAGCACCAGGTAAGATCCATGAATAAGAGCCCATGAGGGGATATAAATTATCCTTGTATTTGTGTTATATACTTTAATGGCAGCCCCTATTTATTCATTCATGGTACCAATTCATTCCAATTGTAGCTGATGTTTGTTTTTCCTCTGGTATAGAGGCCCTATTTTCCTCACAGCCCCCGTGAGCCAGGATTTCCATCTCATCTCTACTTGGAGATACCTTAGGATCTTTCCTTATATTGCATGCTAGTTTTTGCAGGTTAACCACAGCTCTCTTGTGGGTTCAAGGAAAGCTATGATTCTACAGACTTCTTGGCATTTTTTTTTATTATTAGGGTGGGAGCAACATTCTCCCTAGCTTTTTATATTCTAGGCATAAAACAAAAATCCTCATGTTTTCTTTACATGATGGCTAGTCCAGCATGTGTTATATATTAGAAGAAAATAAGTCTATTTCTCTGGAAGCAGATTATTAAGTCTTTAACTTGATAATAGAATACAATTGGAATGGTTTAGCCATTATTGCATACTGTCGGGACCATTAAGAGTTAAATGGTCCAGAATATATTTTTAAATCAGATAAGTAGACTTACAATTTAAATATATCTGTTAAAAAAATTTAGAAATTCAGTATTAGATGTTTTTACTTTTTAATTTTATATTTGCTCAGTCTTCTTCTTCTAAAAAAAAAAAAAAAAGTGAGCCAGTCAAGCAAGTGGATGAAGTTATATAAATGTTAATTATCACATCTCACAAGAAGAGAAATAGTTCATTCCCATTATAACTCTTCCTAAATGAGTGTAACCCTTTCTCTAGTCTGTGAAAATGTTCATATGACCCTATATAAAAAGAAAGATTCTGGAAAATGAATTTGGACTTCTTTTTAAAAAAATCTCTGTACTCAAGTTCAAACAGCATGTTTGACCTCTATTTTCATTGCCTGCTGGGGTTTTTTCCCTTTTTTAAAAAAATTCTGTTCCAAATAACTATCTTCTTCTTACTTCTCTTTATTTGGTAATATCTCTAATCTAGGAAAAAATTTTGCTTTTTCCAAACCTTGATGCTATAAATTTTAGTCCTTTATATACCCCATTAGCCTTTGTCATACATTATCTGCCCTGTTATTTTTCTTTTTTTAAAAATAATAATCCTATACTTGAATTTATATAGTTCACCAAATGACCTTTTAAAAAGATGTCTTAATAACCTATACTTGACAGTTTCTTGAAGTAGACATTCAGTGCTTTGGTAAAGGTCATGCCCTGCTTTTAAGAAACATTATAAGCATTACACTCTTACAAATTTCAGTTTCCTTGCCAAGATTATACAACAAAGGAAGGGTCCTAAGAAGAAACTATGAAAGGAAAAAGTCTGTTTGTGATCATAAAAGATAAAGACCCCAAGGGCTTCATATTATCTACTGCTAGATATCTGGTCCACATCTCAGTGCTACAACTCAACCCATCCTTAAAATGAATCAAGTCTTCTGATTGAATTCATATACATAGAATCATACAGTGCATACATGCATACTCTTTTGGTTATTTTTTTTTTCATATGACATAACTTTTTTAAAGATTTAATTACTTGTTTGCTTTAGGGAGAGAGAATGGGGGGAGGGGCAGAGGGAGAGGGAGAGAGAGAGAAGAGCCAGACAGATTCTCTCTTTCCCTCTGCCCCTCCCCCCATTCGTACTCTCTCTCCCTATCTCTCTCTCTCAAATAAATAAAGTCTTTAAAAAAAAAAAAAAAAGGAGTCAGACACTTAAACAACTGAGGCACCCAGGCACCCCTGACATAATTTTTTGATCATCATTCTAGAACCATGCACAAATTATTGACAAGCTTTGGGCATAGTGATAAGTAGAATGAGCCTTGGGATCAAATTACCTGGGCTTAAGTCAAATAGTGTTTGATCACTAACAAGTTATTTAAACTCATTATGACTCAATTTCATCATGTGTAAAATGGCAATGGCAGTAAAAGTACTTATATCACTGAGTTGTTGTAGGATTTAAATGACAGTCTAATAAAAACATAGTAAATGTCTAGAATAAAGAAAGTGCTCAATAAATATTGGTTTATGTTGTAATATTTTAGTCCGTAGATCCAGCCACAAGATTAAAGTGTCATGTGATGTGTATATACTACCTTTATGTCCAATCTTGGCTGAATAAATAATTTTGGCCATCTCCTTGATTAACAACTTCTAATGTCAAAAGCAATATCTTCCATATTTTAGAAAAGATTCCATTTGGACTCTAATAGAACATGCACTAAATTGTTGGTAAATATGCCTGCCACTCTTTGAGCTTATGACTATCAACTTGGTCTTATAAAAAAATCTAAAAACCTTCCTATTATGAATTTCTCTAATTCCTTCTCTGAAAATAATTATCTTAATTTTACTTTTACTTTTGTCTCTCCTATTTTTATAAAAGGAAAGAAAAGATTTTACATATATATATATATATATATATATATCCTGCATTTTTTATCTGTCATCCTGACTTCTAATCTATCTTTAGCTATTCTAAAAGAAACTGCCCTCCGATAGACATTTTACATATTTTCTCAAAAGACTGCCTTTTTTCCCCCTAAATCAAGTTTTGAGATATAATATGTATATAATAAAACACACCCATTTTAAGAGAAGAGCTCAAATGTACACACCAGTGTTACCACCACCATAATCAAGATAAAGAACATCAACATTATTCAAAGTGTCTCTCAAACATCTTTGTTGTGAAATCTCTGCCTATCTTTGGTTCCTAGCAAAGACTGTTCTGCTTTCTGTCACTATAGTTAAATTTTTCTTTTTCTTTTTCTTTTTTTTAAGATTTATTTATTTATTTATTTGAGAGAGAATGAGAGACAGAGAGCATGAGAGGGAGGAGGGTCAGAGGGAGAAGCAGACTCCCCACTGAGCAGGGAGCCCGATGCGGGACTCGATCCCGGGACTCCAGGATCATGACCTGAGCCGAAGGCAGTCGCTTAACCAACTGAGTCACCCAGGCGCCCAAATTTTGCTTTTTCTACATATTCATATACATGTAATCATACAATGCATACAATACATACTCTTTTTTTTTTTTTTTTTATTTGACAAAATTTTTTTTGATCATAGTTTTAAAACTATGCAGAGTCACATAGGGACACTGGAGAATTCACAAGGACATCACATATTTTAGATTTTTAAAGAAACATAGTGACCATCTGCCAAAAGCTGTGTGGGCTAGCTTGAAGTAATACACAGTTTCAACATTAAATTGAGTTACATTCTTTTTGATGACACCAAATCTTTGTGAAGCTGAGTTTTTTGCTGTGATTAAAAAAAAAAATAAGTACTACATGAAAATCAATGTGGAAGAGGTAATTACAGTGTAGATGTCCAATTTGATTCCATCTTGAGAAGTCAGGCGGTGCCCAACAGGTGCACAAATCCAATTAGCAAACAAATGTGGTTTTTTTATAGAGTGAAATAAAAATGTTATTTTTCTTTCAACTAATATATATTATTTCCCAAACAGCCACTAAGTGTATAATAGCACAGAAATACTGATGAATCATTTTGACCTAAATACTCAATTCTTTCTTTCTTTATTTTAACCTGAGGGCCATGAAAAAATGACAAACAATACAAGCTCTGTGACACCAGAAGGTTTGGGAATGTTTGGTTTTGAGATTCCTCAATAATATTTCATCAGCAGTCCATTCCTTTTTATAGTAATATTTCATTGTTTATACTGTAATTTGTTTATCCATTCACCTTTGAAGTATATTTGGAGTGTTCAAAGTTTTTGGCTACATTGAATACAGAACATTATTAGAACATTCATGTGCAAGTCATATGCAGACATGTTTTCATTTCTCTTGAGTAAACACTTAGATGTGGAATTTTTGGGTCATATGTAAAGTGTAGTTCATCTTTATAAAAAAAACCCAACCGAGCTTCCATCTCTTATTACTTTTCCTGTATGAAGAATTTTAAGTGCTGGTTTGTTGGCAACAAATTCTCTCAGGTTTTATTTGTTTAAAAAAAAAACTTTGTTCTGTCTTAATTTATAAAGGATTTAGTTACTGAATATAGAATTGTAGTTTGGCATTTTTAAAAGTATTTTAAATATGCCATTGCATTGTTTTCCAATCTGAAACCAGAAAACTTCATCTTTGTTTCTCATACGCTATATGAATTTTCTGTCTGCCTTTAAGATTTTTTTCCTATCATTTGTTTTGACAATTTGATTTTTCATATAACTTTGTATCGTGGTCTATGTTTTTATCATGCTTCAGGTTTATTGAGGACATCTATCTGTAGATTTATGATTTCAATCAGTTTTGAAAATTGTAGTCATTATTTCTTCAAATATTTTACTGCCCTTCATCCTTCTGGAATTCTAATTACACATATGTTAGGCCACTTGGTGTTGTCCTACACATCACTATGGTTCTGCTCATAACTTCTGGGTCTTTTTTCCCCACTATGCTTCCATTTGGAATTTTTCTGTTGCTGTGTGTACAAATTTGCTGATCTTTTCTTCTACAATATGTAATCTGCTGATAAACATACCCAATGAATTTTTTCACTTCAGATATTTTATAATTCTTCTCTAAGTGTTTTTGTTATTGTTATTTTTTATTTTTCACATTTTCTTCCTAATGATGTTCATGGATTTTTAAAAATTATTTAGCATATTCATAGTAACTATTATAAAGTCCTATTCTGCTAATTCCATCATATCTGTCATCTCTGGACCTGTTTCTATTGACTGATGTTCTAAAATGGGGCACTTTTTTCTATTTCTTTATATATATTTTTAAAAGATTTTATTTATTTCTTTGTCAGAGAGACACAGCAAGAGAGGGAACACAAGCAGGGGGAGCAGCAGGCAGAGGGAGAAGCAGGCTCCCTGCTGAACAAGGAGTCGGATGCAGGGCTCCATCCCGAGACCCTGGGATCATGACCTGAGCTGAAGGCAGATGCTTAACCGAATAGGCCACCCAGGCATCCCTATTTCTTTATATTTTTAGTAGCATTTAATTAATGCTGGATATTTTTTATATCACTGAATGCTGAAATTGTTGTCTTCCTTTGAAAAGTGTTCAAGTTGTTTCTCTAAATCAATCAAGTTATTTATGGATTAGTTTTTTTCTTTCAAGGCTTATCCTTAACTTTCATTATCCATTACTTTAGTCTTTTACCCTCTGTAGTCTCCACTAAATGTTCTGGGCGTTTAGTGAAGTCTCTACTCTGGCTGGTTAGAATGCACTGAGCTAATGCTCAGGGAATTGCTTAGGTTATAACGCTCCAGTTGTTACTTGTCTTGTATCACGGAATTCCACTCTAAGTAAACATAGATTAGTATTTACCAACTGACTGCATGCATATTCATTGAAACTTTCTTTGTAACTCCTCCTTCCTAATACTCTGCTGTGCAAAGTCCTGTTTTTTCAGTCTACCTGAATCTGCTCTCTTCTCCTTACTGTTGCAAGTCTGCCATGTTCTTCTTGAGTTCCTCCTCCATGCATTTTTTATTTGAAAAGTCTCTCCAGGCAAATGATATGATCATTGTTCTCATATATTTTGCTTCTTTTCTCTCAAGTTAATGTTCTGCTCAGCTTGTTCTTCAATTTCCAAAGTTAGTTATGTTTTTATCAGTTTTCTAGTTGTTTATGATTCAAGAGCAATTATGATACCACTATGTTGAAGTGGAATTCTCAAAACTCATTCACATTTTTTACAGAATGTCTATCAGCACCACCAGTCTCTTTAGGTCTAAATTTCTCTTGTCATAGACCTATGAAACCAGGGTCACAAAAAGGAAGTGGTATGAGAGTTGGGTATAAGACATGAGGGCCAAGAAAGTAGCCAAGGTACCCTGTTTTTCAGGCTTAGCCTATGCAAGTCATTAAGGTCTGAGTGAAATAGGGGTAAAAATGGATTTTCTTCATACAACACCCCTAAGTTTTAGTGTAAGTTAAGAGTGGGATTAGAGAGAAAACAAAAGTAAACATATTAAAATATGTTTCATAAGAAAAAAAAGAAATTAAGAGATAAAGTCACTTGGGGGTAACTATCTGTACCCTGAGATGAAATTACTATTCATTAAAAGAATATTCACTTAATGGGAATAGCCTAATTAGCAAGAGCATATAGAAATTAGAATGCTGAAGGAAAGTATAATGGGCTTTATTATAATTTAATGTGTAATAGAAATTAAAAGTAATTGGTTTGAATATGACATTTTATGAAAAAACTTTCTAAGTGGTTATTTTTTCAATGCATTCACTGCAATTTTAACTCCAGGATAATAAATTAAGTAATAAAACAGTTTATGGTTGGGTACTAGACAGAAGGTGCTGAGGAAAAAAATGAATTGACGAACTATACAGAAGTATTTATTAGATTAGAATCCAAACATGACAATAGACCAGCATCTCCAGGATGAAAAAGACTGTGAGTCTAAGCACACAGATCCTTCTGAGGTATACTTAGTGAATAAAATAGCTTACATCACACTGGTTTATGGTGCATCACCAGCCTGGCCTTCCTGAGGTAAACATAGATGTCTGGTTCTTAACCAGTAAGAGAGTAACTAAGGGTTCCTCCATCTTAATCTTCCTTCCAGGTCCTATCACTCTCTGTTTGTTTTGGTTTCAACTATCTACAGATTAACACTGAACAAAGTCCTTCTTTATAAGATTCCTCCTTCAGAAGTCACAGAACACATTTTTATTCTAAAGGCATTCCTAATTTATTTTATTAAGTATAAAATGCATAGTTTTTCAATCACTTATTTTTCAATCACTTTTTGGGAAAAGTGGACAGTTTACTGCAAAGTAGTTTCTGTGTATGTGTGTGTGTGTCTTTCATGTCTTCTCCATCTCGCTTGGTCAGTATCTTCATGCTTTTCTTATCCCCTGCCAGCATTTGTTCTAACAACCTAATGTATCATTTATTTACTCTGCAGACATAATTGTTTAATCTACCTTTACTCCTTTCTTTTCCTCTAGTGGGATGTACCCATTTGCACTTGTAGGCCTCAGATAGGCCATGCCCCAATCACTGGTCTTTTTCTTCCATTTAGAAATATATATCTCAATTACTTCAGAAAAGCTGGTAATAAACATCACCTGGCTTTGAAGGCATACACTCTTCAAAGTTTAAATCCTAGTACGGAATCTTATTAGCCTTTTGACTTTGGGAAATTTACTTGATCTCTTTGAAAAACAGTTTCCTTATATAACACAAGAATGTTAGTAATATTTATACCCTATTGAGTTATGGGGAAGATTAAATGAGAAAAAACATATATGGCACATTACAGTATTCAGTAAAGTTTAGTTTCCTTCATTCCTACCCCTCATTTCTTCTTGTTGATCCTAATTACATGCTATAAGGTAAATCCTTGACAGTTGCTTCTTCTTTTTTTTTTTCAAAACAAGTGCCTGATTTAAATTTTGATTGCTGAGGCATCCATTTCAAAGAGGCATCTGCTTCAAATAGCTATCTCAAATAAACACAGTCCTAGCCACACTAAAGAGCCAGGTAATCTCTCTGCACGGGGAATCCTTTGTTTTAGAGATCTTGCTTGATTGCCGTAAGTGACTATTTGAACCACTTGTCCTTTTTCTTCACATGCTTGAAATTCCTGCTCTTATGTTTTAAAATCACCCATAAAGAGTGAGCCTGGGAAACCCTAGCAAACTGGGCCTCCCACCCCAAAAACCTCCTTGTCTGGCCCCAGGTGTAGTTTAGTGATGGTTGTTGCTGAAGGGCATCTTGCAATCTTAAGGAACACAAGGGCCAGTCCAACCACAGCACTAATTATTGATAGGCTGAAACCAGCACAAAACACCTGCCCACCCTGCCTTGTTTTTCAGTGTCTGAGTCCATCAATTGTTATTTGATTCACTGATATTCTTTAGTCATATAATTCTTAGGATCACCCTTGACTTTAGCTGGTCACGAGACTCCCAATATTCAGTATCACCTTTCAGTTTCTCTTGGGGACTGGCCAATGCTTGTGCCTGCCCACTCCTCTGCTCTCCCAGCCTCATCGTCATACTCCCAAGCCCACCTTCCTTTCCTGCCTCTGTCCTCCACAATTATTCTTTTGGCTCTGTGGCCTTGAAAGGTGAAAATGCTAAGGACATTATCCTCTTGGAGATTATCTGTATTTTTTCTCCAGAGGTAAGGAATTAAGAACGCTGCCAAAAATCAAGCCCAGGAAAAATGAATTATTTTATTGAAGACAAATTACCTACATTCAGAAATAATACTCCCTAGGCAATCCCTACTTGGTTTCCTCTGGAAGTGGCCTTGTCATAAGGAAACAGGTCAGGGGTGCCTGGGTGGCTCATTTGGTTAAGCATCTGCCTTCAGCTCAGGTCATGATCCCGGAATCCTTGGATCAGGCCCACACTTCCCACTCAGTGGGGAGTCTGCTTCTCCCTCTCACTATGCCCCTCCCCCTGTGCGCACTCTCTTTCTCTCTCTCTCTCTCTCTCACACACGGTCTCTCTCTCAAATTAACAAATAAAATCTTTAAACAAAACAAAACAAGGAGACAGGTCATAGAATCCAGCAACCCTACCCAATACAGTGGAGAGTTTAAGCTTTGGCGGTAGACACAGCCTCCTGATGTGAATGACCAGAAACATGAGAGGGAGCAACAAAAACACATCCTTATTAGGCCTCTTTTAGATTGTTTTCCAAAGATTAAGTAGTCCAAAATGTCCTCCTCTAATGCTTACCTACTTGGACTTTAACTTTTACAGCAGTGTATAGTAATCAGCTTTAGGTTTGGGTTATAGTCAAGACTCCCAGTCTGCTCAAGAGTTCCCTGAGAGAATCAATCCATTCCCATCCATCTACTCTTTCAGTCTTAGAAGCTCTGTATTGCACCTTAACTATCTTTTTCTTTTAAGTCCAGGAGATGCTACATTCTTTTGTCTATTATACCCTTTTTAAGAAGCAGGTGTCATTGTGAAGCATTTCCCTACTGATGTTTTTTAAAGAAAAGGTAATTTAATCAGCATGTGTAATTTTCTGCTCTCTTGCAATTCACTGCCTCTGATGCCATCTCCTAAAAACACCTTTTTCTCCCCATTTAGTTCAATTTCTACAGAGCTGTGGGGAAACTCTATTATGCCAATGTGAGACAGATAAGTGGTTTACTTAAATTAAATTAGCAAATACAGCCAATTACTCTGCAACCATTCTGAACTTAACAAGAAAATTCATTATCAGCACAGAAGAGATAAGGCCCATTTTTTTTTTTTTTTTTTTACCCTTCTTTGGAGAAAACTTGATCTGTGCCAAAAAGGTCCTATCAAAAGGATTAATGGTTGACTGGTTGAAGTTAACTTCCCTAAATTGAAAGCTGGCATAAGAAGAGAGTTTGTGATTCAGCTTGTCTCTCAATTAAGGAGCTATAAAGTTATAACCCTAGCTGGTAGCTTTAACTATGAGAATTATGTCCTCAAATAGCTACCCTATTCCTTTTATCTGTAAAAGCCAAGCATTGTTTCTCCTTTTAAAGATACCATTACATATTTCCTATATTATTTTTGAGTTGCCCGGGGAATAAAATTCAGAGATTATACATTATAATGTTGGTCTTCCAATAAGAATATTAGGCAACAGTCTTACATCAATTCATTTTATAAACATTTGGTGAACATAAATTGTATGCCAGACCCAAAGCACAATTGCTAGGGGCTAAGAATACCCTAATGAGTAAGCTGTAGTTCCTGCCCTCAAGCATCCGAAGTCCAGGGGGAGAGACAGATCTATAAACAAATGTAAGATAGGGGCGCCCGGGTGGCTCAGTTGGTTAGGCGACTGCCTTCGGCTCAGGTCATGATCCTGGAGTCCCGGGATCGAGTCCTGCATCGGGCTCCCTGCTCAGTAGGGAGTCTGCTTCTCCCTCTGACCCTCATGATCTCTCTATCTCATTCTCTCTCTCAAATAAATAAATAAAATCTTTAAAAAAAAAAAATGTAAGATAATGATATGAAGCCTACAAAATGGTCACACAAACTGTGACAGGAGCCTGAAGAGGATGTGTTAAATTCTATTCTATGTGGTATAAGAGGAAGGATTGGAACATTTAAAGAGAGACCTGATGGTAGGCAAGGCAGTAGAAGTCAGAATTCCGGAGAAAGGGAAAAGTATCAGCAAAAGTCCAGGGTTGTGAAATGTGTAATTTGATGACATTTTTTTTTTTAAGTAGAATCAAGAAACACTGTGTGGAAGTATAGGGTAGGCGGTGAGGAAATGGGGAGACCGAGATAGGCAAAGATGGTACCAAGGTGTCTACTTTAGTGATGGAGTATGAAATTCATAATAGAAAACATATTATCATGTAAATTTAAAAAAGACTACATAGCATCATTCAAATGTTTGAATTAGAATCAGTGGTACCTATTGCCTGATTACCCAAACTGAAGACTTAAATTTATGAAATGAGAGCTCACATCACACTGAAACAGACACAGTTTAGTTGTTTTTGATTCCAGATGATGTTTCCTTCCATAATTCCTGATTGTTGCAAATAACTATGTCTTCATTTATTTCTTTCAAATAATATCTCATGAAATTTTTCCAGGGTATGCAAATGTTCTCCTATCCTAAAACCAGAGCTGGACTGACTTGGAAGAATGAATGAAAGCAACCCCACTAAGGTGTAATTTATGTAAATGCTAGCTTCTCGAACATATTTATGGGCTATACTAATATAGCAATGCTATTATCTTATACTGTTGGGCTATTTACTATTTTTTAGCTGAATAGCTCAAAACCTTGATTTTTCCATTTTCTGGCTTAATAGTTCCAACTAAGTCTTTAAAAGAACACTATTTACACAGATACTGATTCTCAAACCAGGAATTTGTCTGTGTCCACATGTTCTTCCTTATCAACTTTCTTTCCTCCTGAGCCACAACTTTCCACACCAAGTTCTGACAACTCTATCTTCCCAGTGTCCATCCACTTCTGTCCACCTTCACTTCTATTTCCTTAGCTCAAATTGGTTACATCCATTACCTGGTAACTATAGCAGTGTTCTAAGTGATCTCTCTTCCTCCAGTCTCATCCCTTCAGTCCATTTCCTATACTGTCACCAAAAGTCTAATTATGTCATTCCACTGCTGTTTCATTCCTATTGGTGGCTTCCCATCGCCACTAGAATACAGTCTAAACCCATCATAGAATACACCACCCTTCCCTGTGCATGTTCAGATTTTCTCTTCAGACTCATCTGTCACAACCCCCTGTGGCCATTCCCTCTTACTCTGTGTTTTTGCAAGTCTAGGACACTTCCTCCAGCATACCCTTCAACCAATAATATCTTTACCAGATCTTCCCTTGCTTAATTCCTACTTATCCTTTAGGTATCAGTTCTATAGTTAAATGCTCAAAGAAGCCTTCCCTTTTCTTCCAAAATGAATAAATTGATTCCTCAATATAGTTAATTTTATTGCAACCCATGGCACTTAACTTGCTGGATATACTTCTCTTACTGCCTTATGAGTTTTTGAGGATTGGAACTATATCTTTCTCATAAAAATATATCCCCAGTACCTACCACAGTGATTGATGTATAGCCCCAATATATATGTGTATCCATTCATGAAATAACTGTTAATTCATTTTAAATAGTGGATTTGGCATAGTACTTACCTTTTATACACAGACACAACCTCAAATTCTTCTTTATGGCTCTGGTCTCTCATTCAAATGAGGTTTTACAAGCATACCTCGATTTTTGGAGGGAAAGTTGGAGAAACATTTTTGGATATCTTGGAAACCAGTGAAATGTCAGATATGGCAGTTTTCAAAATTATTTTAGCTCACAAATATATGACTTTGACAAAGTCATCACAACCCTTTCTATCCTGAATAATTCCTGTAGCTCTGAGCAGTTAGCCCATATCTCTTCTCAGTTGTAAACAATGCAGGTTCTACTTTTTGGAAGCCAGGTTCATCTCTCTTTCTAGCCTGACTTAAGTTCTTACCCCACCCTTTGCCTGATCTTTTTTTTTCCTGTGTCTCAGAGGCCACCAACTCCCAAGATTATTCTAAGCTTCTGTGTTGGTCTTTGAAATTCAGTATCTTACGAAAAAAATAGGAAATCTGTCCTCACCATAAGTATCTTCTACACTTAAATAAATTTTGAGCTTTAGACAACTATACTATCCCAAACACTAATTTTAATCCCATAGTTAGGATGTAGAGAGAGAATGTTCTTATAGTCGCAATTGACTATTTTCAATTTTTGTCAGGTGGGAGAAAGATGGTGCCACCACATGATGTCTGCAATCTTTTGCATTCCACCTGTAACCTTCTCACTTAGAAAGCCTGCATTAATTCTGCCAGGTTGTCAGGCCACCCTTTAGGGCCAGTAGCGATTTACTCACTGGTAGCTCAGAGAACTGAAGTAGAGGCTGTGCTTCTAGGAAATGCCTAAACTCTTGCTACTCAAAGTGTGATCTACAAACCAGCAACATTGGCATAATCAAGAAACTCATTAGAAATACAGAATCTCAGACCCATCCGAGACCTAGTAAACTAGAACCTGCATTTTAACCAAGAACCCCAGATGATTCATAAGCATATTAAAGTTTGAGAAGCAGAAAACTAAGGATTTTCCCCAAGTGACGGTGGTGGACTGAGTCTTCCAAGCCACAGTGTTAGAGGGGATACATCACAGCTTCTCTATCTGTCCTGTCTCTGATCACCTTCATCCCATAGTAACAATGACTCCATCACAAGATGAAAAACCTTAAACCATAGAAATTTAGATGTCTGTTTAACTGCAGAAGGTTGGAGAGCTTGCAGAGACTAAGTGAAAGGAGACCTAGTAAAATAAGAGAAAAAAGAACAATCAGATCTGAAGTACTGAATTAATGATCATTGAGCTCTGTAAAAGGAAATTCTGTTCATGTTTTCACCCACAAATGTATTTTAACTGTTTGATTAATGGGATATGAGAAGAGAGCATATGACCAGAACAGTCTTTAGTTAATTTTTTCATACCCAGAATATAATTTTAAAGTTGGGAAAAATCAAAACCCAAAGGATATCTGTTTAGAAAGGTGATTTTCTTTACAAACAGCCTTTGGGTGGTATTCTATTTTGCTAGGGATGCCGTGACAAAATACTACAGACTGGGTGGCTTAAACAACAGAAATTAGTTTCTTATAGTTCTCTAGGCTAAAAGTGTAAGATCAGGGTGTCAGCAGGTTTGGCTTCTCCTGAAACCTCTCTCCTTGGCTTGCAGATGGCTACCTTGCTGTGTCTTCAAGTGGCTTTTCCTCTAAGCATACAAATCGCTGGTGCATCTTCCTCTTCTTACAAGGATACCAGACATATTGGATTGAGGCCTCATCCTCATGACCTCATTTAACCTCAGTTACCTGTTTAGAGGTCCTATCCCCATATACATTCACAATCTAAGGTCCTGGATCTTAAAGCTTCAAAATGAATTTTGAAGAAACACAATGCAACCTATAACAGTGGTATAAGATGAAATGAGAGAGCATTGGTAATAAATCCTCTGAAGATGAGATACATTACATATAAGATCCATTCAATATAAAATAAATATGTAACCTCTCCACATACACAGAATATTAGGCTTGCTGCAGTGTAGATGGAAAGAAAATCAGAAAGCCTTGGGCATTTCCATGTACCTAAAAGAAAATTCGAACCCTACTTGAATTATGAGATGAGATTAGATAGTATTAGGTAAATTTCCTCACTTGAATTTTATTTTTTTCCATATTTATTATTATACCCTAACAGAAAATATGCATAGATATTCCTATACTTTATATGTCTACAAATCAATATTTTTTTCTGATTTGGATTTTAAAAAGTGATTACAAATAAATATTATCTAGAATCTCTGTGTAGCTTTTTGCATTGACTCATCATTATACATTCTATTACATAGACATGGACTCTGGCCTAAGGTACTGATGGATCTCAGCTTCCTGAGCTATTTGGGAGTGAGTCTGAAATCAAGGCCAGATGAGAATGGAATATTAAGTGCCACGTCCACGTCAAAAGACTGTTGGGTTGTTTTGAGCACGAGTATCTAAGACAATCCAGTCTGCTGGGAGGGGTGTGGCTGTAGAAATCCTGGTGACCCGAAATAACTGGCATCAGGAAATCAATAGCAATACTAAGATCTGAATTCTTTCACTAGAGGACTGTAATCCATTTCACTGATATAGGAAATGGGAACCAGGTCCTTAAAAGAGGGGCCGCTGAGTGCCAGAAGTGGAATCTGGTCTGAGCTGGTTCTCCTGAAGGTGCCATATCACAGAGGGTAATATGGAATGCACTGGCAAGGAACAACTATTAGAGGATGGGTGTTAGAGAAAACTGAAGATTCTATAGGCATGGAACAATGACAGTAATTCCAGGACTAATCACTTGTGAGGTCTCAGATGCTGTTATGGGTTAGATTATGTTCCCCTCACAAAAGATATGCTGAAGTCAGGTCTTTGTTTTATCCTTGCAGTTCTCTTTACCTTTCCTCTAGGTTGGATTCCCAGGTTCCTAGATTTTTTATCTTTTCCTTTCTTCATTTATTCTCCAATTCTGCTGGATCAAATACCCGAATAATTTTGTTAGATTGTAAAATGGCATAACAGCAAAAAGCCTGGTGATAGATAGCCTTTGACATAATGTGTCCTTTGACTCAGACCACACCTAGTAGACTGGTCACCTTCATGTCTGGGTCACAGATTAGCATTTTTTGTTGGTCTGAAATCCCACTTTTTTACTCTGCTCTGTTGGATCTCCTGGTTTCATATTTTGTAGCCCACTGGCTCTTAGTTCACTGCCTTGTTTATAATGTCAAAGGATACTTTTTGGTAACTTACAGGCAAAGGATGCAAGAGAGATACATATCTTGAAACTTGCATGTCTGAAAATATTTGTGGGGAAGTGGCTACAGTCAGTCTCTTTAAGTATTTTGTCTGAGGCTATCAATTTTTCTGGGGACTTTCTTCCATCTCTTGTCTGGGAGATAAAGTTCTGTCTGTCTGGTTTCTGGGAGTTGAGAAGAGGGAGGAAAGCCAAGATGCAGCACTGAGTATGTGTAAGGGCAGTTAGTGACTCAGTTTTCAATAGGAAATCCATGGCTTTAACTATTCCACAGTTGTCCAGGACTTATGTTCTCTTCTATTTAGAAAATAATGTTCGTTCCCTTATTCTGTTAGCATTGGAGGGAATCAATTATCCCAATGCATGGAATCTAGGAGGGATTTAGAGCTCTACCACTTATTCAAATGGCCTTCACCTAAATCTTCCTTACATTAGTGTCCCTCCTGCTCCAATTTCTGGAAGTATTTGGGACTGGCATTTTCTGAGTCTTTTGAAAATTTTTCAGAAAAAAAAATGTTATGTTGACTTTGAGAGCTTTCCCCTGCTTACTTAGGATTTGTCTTCTCAGTTTTGTTAATTCCTTTCTTCATCTGCTTTCTAGCTTCCAAAAATCTGTTGCTGTTTCTCTTCTTATTTGTGGTTTAATATTTAAACAAAAAAAATTTTTAAAGGATTTGTTGTAGTTTAATGAGGATGTGGGACTTAAATTGAATGTATATGATCAATGTGCTCTTAATCTACAAGTATAACATCAATTTTATTTTAATATGATTTCTATATTTTTAAAACATTTTTAAAAAGATTTTATTTATTTACTTGACACAGAGAGAGAGAAAGAGAGAGAGAGAGCACAAGCAGGGGGAGCAGGAGAGGGTGAAGCAGGCGCCCCACTGAGATGGGAGCCCAATGCAGGGCTCGATCCCAGGACCCTGGGATTATGACCTGAGCTGAAGGCAGACGCTTAACTGACTCAGCCACCCAGGTGCCCCTAAAACTTTAATTAATAACACTAACATGTTCCAGCTTCCTATGGCAAAGATTATTGTTTGTGGCTACCATTATATACTGTCAAACATCTAGAAGAAAAATTAAATACTCATAATTTTTTCATAATCCTACATGGCCTGTGTAATTGTGATGTTGGCAAAATAACTGGATGACTAACTGAACATTTCACTTTTCATCTGGGTAGTTTGTTCTAAGTTAAATGCAAGATCTGTTCTGATAGCTCTTTGAACTTCATGAGAATAAGAGTGACGTTATCAACTACTAATGCTTCTCTTTTCCCATCCCCCAGGAACCTGATGTTTTCATCTCTTTACTATTAAGCTCTTTTTTTAAATTTTATTATTAAACTCTTAATAATTTATTTGCAGAAATAAATGATCGATATGAGATAACAGTGTTACTGTAATTTAGATTTGCATTTGAAATAAACTTACTATGAAAGCTTTAAAAAAAATCCAATAAGGATTGAAGGCAGGTAGTGGTCTTTCATGTGAAGTTTCCTCTTTGCTTCTATAATCATGACATCTAGATTAGTCTTTATTTGACATACTCAGTGCGTATACTAGCAAATACAGTAACGGTGAATGAAATTGTGGGTAAAGTTTTCAAAATTCAAGGCAGATATTCATGTTCACTCCACAATAGTTCTGAATAAGTCATGCCATTTATTCCTCCTCCTTTCTTTAGCTTTAGAAAAATACTTTTCTATTAACATTGATCTCTGCCCCATTCGTCATCTGTTTTGCAATTCCTTTAACTACAAATATATCAAAGGGATTTGAGGCTTAACAAAGGAGACACAGGGAGTTTTTCATCTCTCAGAAAAAAAAAGTCATGACCTCAGTACAGCAGTAATGTTCACACATCACAAAACTTAGTACACCCAATGAAAAATATTTTCTCCAAGAAATGTAAAGGAGTGAAGAAGTGAATGAAATGCAAAGATTCCCATTGGTACTCTTCATTCTTTTCCTCCAGATTTATAGTTTTAACACTCTTTTATGTAATAGAAAATTACTGAGTTTTAAAGATGTTAAAAAATCACTTCATAAATAGCACCTTTATAATATAATAGCAACTGTCTAAGTGGATTCTCTATACATCTTCCAAAAAAAGACATCAAATACATAAACAAGGGGAAGAAATGAATCCAACCTTAATCTTCACACTGGAATAACCAGGAGACAGAAAATAGCACACAGTCAAATTATGTGAAAGTTTAGAAGTAAATATCAGAAGGAAGTAGAGCCAATTTCTTAACCACATCAGAGAAAAGAGTCAGGATAATATTGCAGAGAAAACAAGAGAGAAGAGGTGGCCACAGAGGTGCTGAAACACAGATCAGTCACCCAGAAAGAGGGAGCTCTGCCCTAATGGCCTAGCTATTGAGAATACGTCTGACACTTGGTAGACCAGAGAACCAACTACTGGAGAACTGAAAAGACATGGATAAGAGTATGTGGAACGAGACAAGACACTGCTCTAGAAGGCGCTGCCCCTGGAAAAAAGAGGCGTGAGTTAGGAAGAGAAGGCATCCCTTAGCACTAGCTAGACAGGGAAAGGGGTAAAATTTAAGGAACAAAACCAAAATCACAATATCAGAAAACACACCAAGCCTTTACTCTGCAAACAAACAAACCCTGTCAAGTAAAAAAAATTGCACTGTTATATACAGACCAAATGTGTACTCATGAACGAGGGCACCTGGTAAGCCAACCAAACACTTCTCTTCTGTGTACGTCATCTCTTATAGCTAGTACAGGAAAATAAAAGACATTTTAAATTGACCGGAAACGACATACAATGTCCACTCAAAGTTAATAAAAGAAGAAAACAAACAAAAAAATCAAAACATTTAAGTTGCTGAAAATTGTCTTCCCCAAAACAATCATAAGGTACATGAAACTGTAATCCCATACTTTAATCTGAATTAAATACCCTTAAGCAGGCATTGGAAAATATGAAAACTAGTTTAAATCAAAAATTTTAAAAATCAGAACAAAAATTTTTAAATAAAATAAAACTAGAGTGAACTCATAAGGGAAATTAAAGGACAAGAAAAAATTATTTTAGAAATGAAGACTAAATTATAAAATGTCCAAGGAAAATGATTAAAATTAAAAAATCTATTAAAGTTCTTTTAATAAAAGAAAAAAAAGGAAAAAGAACCTAAGGGGAAAAAAAAAGAAAGAAAATGTAAGAGGCAATATTATCAGGGAGAAATTGATATATAGAGAAACAGGCAAAGATTTAAAATAAATTTAAAAAATTTAAAATAAAACAATGGAACACAGCTATCTTAGTATTATACACTAAGAAAATTTTCTGGAAATAAGAGAAAACCAGAATCTACTTATTGAAAGACTTGTCATATACCTTAGTTAATTGACTCATAATAATCAACTCTAAGACTTTTCCTAGCAAAACTGTTTGACTTAAAAAATGCAAATAATCCTCTGAGACTTAAAATGAAAAGATAAACTCAGTTACAAGTAAAGAAAAATCAGGTTGATTGGCATCAGACTTAACAGCATGGCAAGAAAATAATATAATATCATCCAAAAGAAACTCCGGGAAAACAGCACAGGAAAACTTTTATATCTAGACAAACTGTATTTGAGGAATAAAGACTATGGAAAAATAGTTAATTAAGGAAATACAGTACTCTTGAGTGCTTTACGAATGGATAGGTTCTGTTTGACCAGGAACTGATGGCAAAAATTTAAGCAAAAAAATTACTGTAAGCCTTGAATATATTAAGATAGAATGAGAGCTAAAACAAAAATAGAGCATGGGCGGAAGAATAGTATATAATGTTATGTGTTCTGATGAGTAAAAATAGTATAACTCAACAGGAGAAAAACAGAGAAGAAAAAATAGAATAACCACTTTGATCATTGCGCATAGGTAGAAGTCTAACAATATAAAGTTAACAGATCAAACAGTAAGGAAGAAGGAAGATAAATGCATTGTAACCGTATTTAAAATAATGACAGTAAAATAAACATTGTAGATGTTCCTAATTAATAAAAAATATAAATTTAAAAATCAAATAATAAAAGACCATATAGAGGAAAAAAGCACTAAATATAATTTAATGCAGTAAATATAACAAGTTAATATGAGAATTAAATCTAGCCATCACTATATCAATAAATATACACAGGTATAACTCACTAGTCAAAGAAACATTTTCAGATTGGCTCACAAAGTAAGCCTGAACTCAATTCTATATATATGAGGCAGACCTAAAACAAAATGATTCAGAAGGGTTAAAAATAGAGATGAGGAGGGTATACCAGTTAAATAACAAGAAAGTCAGTGTAGCAATCCTTTAAAACGTCCCCAGTAGAGGAAAAGTAGAATTCAGGACTAAAATTATTAAATAGGGCAGAGTCAGACACTTGATAATTTGCAATAAAGTCATGTTTGTTATGAATACATATGTATAAAGTAACATAGCAGTCACCTTCATAAAGCAAAAATTCAGGAAGCACAAGAACTAGACAGGTATCCATGTAAAATGGGAGATGTTAATACATGACTCTCAGTTTAAGACAGGTCATTTAGGAACAGAGAATATAATACTATGAAATGTGGAAAACATAAACATAATAATTAAGGTAGATCTTATGAATATATATCAAACTGTTACACTAAAAATAGAGAATACCTTTTATTTTCAGGTGCACCTGGAGCATTCAGAAAATTGGCTATATATTAAATTGACAAAGAAAAGCTCTGTAAGTTTCATGAAGCAGAAATAATAACAGCATTCTCTAATCACAGTATAATAAAACTAGAAATTAACAATAAAAATATTTGGAAAGGCTCTTCCTAAATTAACAAAATTCTTTTAAGAAGTTTAACTACAGAGAAAATATAAGCTAGAGTATTTCAGTCCCAAAATGATAAAAAAAAAAAAAAAGACATTATTTGTGGGAAATAGCAAAGCAATGATCAAAGAAATGTTCTAGTCCTCAAACATTTTAATCAATTAAAAATTAAAGATTTAAAATAATCATTTAAATTTGAACTCAAAACTCTAGAAAAAGAACAAAAAAGGAAAGCAGAACAAGGGAAACAAAGTTAAAAGCAGAAATCAAACAGAAAATACAACCAATAAGTAAATCAAATGCTATTTAATAAATCATTAGAGACAAACCAATAGTGACTTATCAAAGGGAGAATAAAAGGAGATAGCATGGGCATAAAAACAAGAAATGACAATGAGGGAATAATTATTCATACAGAGGAAATTTTTAAAGTATTGTGGATTAGGAATAATTACATTCAGTTGCACAGTCACTATGCTTTCAAATATAAAGACATCTAGTTTATAGCCAAAAAAATAAAATGTCCACATAACCAGTCAGTATATGCCTAATCAAAAACAAAATTCATGTCCCCCCAGAGATATGCAGGTATTCTGCAGAATTTAATTGGTTGAATTTATTTATGTATTTTTTTGGCTTTCTTTTTTTTAATTTCAAGTTTTTATTTATATTCTAGTTAGTTAACATATATGGTGAAATTGGTTTCAAGTGTAGAATTTAGTGATTCATCATTTATATATAATACTCAGTGCTTATCACAACAAGTACCCTCCTTAATACCCATTATAATTGGTTGAATTTAAAACTGCACTAATGGCAATTTATTCTTAAACATCTATAGCTATTGGGGTTCAAATTCTATACCTGTATTTTATTCAATGTCATTCCTCCCTTTACCTTCCTTCATTTGTGTTATACTTGTTATATGTGTTACATCTATATTCTTATAAATGACCGTAGACAATGCTGTAAGTTTTGTTTTTAACAGTCATTGATATGTTTAAAAATTTAAGAGAGAAAAATTCCCCATTACATGTACGCAGATATTTACCAATCCTGTCACTCTTCCTTTATTTCTAAAGTTCCAAGTTCCCTCTGGGAATATTTCCCTTCATCATATAAATTTCCTTTAGTATTTCTTTTAAAGAAATTGTGCTCTGATTTCCCCCCCTTCATTTTTCCCTTCCTTCTCCTAATGTCCTCCATGCTATTCCTTATGTTCCACAAATAAGTGAAACCATATGATAATTGACTTTCTCTGCTTGATTTATTTCACTTAGCATAATCTCCTCCAGTCCCATCCATGTTGATGTAAAAGTTGGGTATTCATCCTTTCTGATGGCTGGGTAATATTCCATTGTATATATGGACCACATCTTCTTTATCCATTCATCTGTTGAAGGGCATCTCGGCTCCTTCCACAGTTTGGCTATTGCGGACATTGCTGCTATGAACATTGGGGTGCATATGGCCCTTCTTTTCACTACATCTGTGTCTTTGGGGTAAATACCCAGGAGTGCAATTGCTGGGTCATAGGGTAGCTCTATATTTAATTTTTTGAGGCACCTCCACACTGTTTTCCGAAGTGGCTGTACCAACTTGCATTCCCACCAACAGTGTAAGAGGGTTCCCCTTTCTCCACAACCTCTCCAACATTTGTTGTTTCTTGCCCTGTCAATTTTGGCCATTCTAACTGGTGTAAGGTGGTATCTCAATGTGGTTTTGATTTGAATTTCCCTGATGGCTAAAGATGATGAACATTTTTTCATGTGTCTGTTAGCCATTTGTATGTCTTCTTCAGAGAAGTGTCTGTTCATGTCTTCTGCCCATTTTTTGACTTGATTATTTGTTTTTTGTGTGTTGAGTTTGAGAAGTTCTTTATAGATCTTGGATACCAGCCCTTTATCTGTAGTGTCATTAGAAAATATCTTCTCCCATTCTGTGGGTTGCCTCTTTGTTTTGTTGACTGTTTCCTTTGCTGTGCAGAAGCTTTTTATCTTGATGAAGTCCCAATAGTTCATTTTTGCTTTTGTTTCACTACCTTTTGTAGATGTATCTTGAAAGAAGTCACTGTGGCTGATGTCAAAGAGGTTATTGCCTATGTTTTCCTCTAGGATTTTGATGGATTCCTGTCTCACATTGAGGTCTTTTATCCATTTTGAGTTTATCTTTGTGTATGGTGTTAGAGAATCAGAGGGAGAGATGAACCATGAGAGACTATGGATTCTGAGAAACAAACTGAGGGTTTTAGAGGGGAGGGGGGTGGGGGGTGGGGGATGGGTTAGCCTGGTGATGGGTATTAAGGAGGGCAGGTACTACTGCATGGAGCACTGGGTGTTATACGAAAAAAATGAATCATGGAACACTACATCAAAAACTAATGATGTATTGTATGGTGAGTAACGTAACATAATAAAATAAAATTAAAAAAAAAGAAAGTATATTGATGACAGACTTGCTTAGTTTTCCTTAATCTAAGAATAAGTTTATTTCTCTTTTATTTCTGAAGGATATTTTCAATGAATATAGGATACAGATTGAAAATTATGTTTTCCAGTACTCTAACTATATTTTTTTACTGTATTTTGATCTTCATAGCTTCTGATGAAAAATATCCATCAATTCTATATGTTGTTCCCTGATACATAATGTGTCATTTTCTTCTGGCTGCTTTTAAGATTTTTTTTTTCATTTTAGTTTTCAGAAGTTTGATTATCATGTATATGGATGTGGTTTTCTTTGAGTTTATCCTATTTTATATTCACTAAGCTTCTTGAATCTGTAAGCGGATTTTTTTTTTTTTTTTTTACCAAATTCAGGGTACCTCTAGCTATTGTTTTTTTCAAATATATTTTCTGCATCCACTTCTTTATCTTGTCCTTCAGAGAATCAAATGACACAAATGTTAAACATTTTATTATTTCCCACAGGTCCCTGAAGCTCTTTTCATTATTATTTTTTTTCTTTCTGGTCTTCAAATTTGATAAATTCTATTGATCCATCTTCAAGGTCACTGACTTTTTCCTCATTCATCTCTATTCTGCCATTGAACCTAGCTAGTAAACTTTTATTTCAGATTTTTTCAATTCTAAAATTCCCATTGGGTTCTTTTTTGTAGTTTTCTATATCCTGGATTATAGTAATAATAGCTGCTTTAAAGTGTTTAATCATTTGAACATCTGCTTATTTTGAGGGTAGTGTATTTTAATTGACTTTTCTTTTGAGGATTGAACATATTTTCATACTTTTGTGTGTATTGAGAAACTTTATCCTAGATATTTTGAATAATATACTAATGGGACTTTGGGTCCCATTGAAACATCTGTAGAACATAGATCATCTGTTTGTTTAGCAGGCAATCAATCCAGTGATATGTAGACTGCCAATTCTGTTGCACTTTCTAAGGGCAGCGCTTCCAGTGTCAGATTAGTTTTCAAAACCTTTACTATGCTATTTGGATCTTGCCTTGTAACTCAATTCTTGTTGGACAGTAATTTACATTTTAGTTCATTTCCAAATTTTGTATTGTGATTCCTTGGGTGTGTTCCATACATACACAGCCTGGAAGTGAACCCAGGACTTGTATCAGTTCATACACAATCTCCAGCCCACTTTCTGGTTCCTAGGAGAGGCCTCTTTGCTAGTTTCAATGGCCAGAAATATAGGTTTTTCTCAGCCCTCCCACTTTGTAAGGCAATTGTGTACAAATGAGTCAGATTTTGGAGTGCAGCAATGAGTGAAAAAGAAAATAATTAATGTGGGTTCCCTCATGTTCTGCACAACAGGGATCACTTTTCCAAGTTTCTCTCTACAGAGGGGTTTTCTTCAGGGCTTTGCCCACATCTTTACCACAGCAACACAGCATTATTGTTCCACAAGTGAGGTTGACCTCAGAGCAGGGCTGCAAAAGAAAATGGAGAAAAAAACAAGAATTCCAACCCCCCCCCCCACATTCTCTAGTTCATAGCAGCCCTTTATCCCCCAGACCTTTGGCCAGAAAGAAAATTTCTCTTGGAGTTTGCTGTGTGCACCTGCTAAACAATTCCTCAGCTTGACCTCTCTTAAATCAAAGCAAGGGGATAAAAAAAAAAAAAAGTGGAAGAATATAAAAACAGTAAACTGTTTGCTGCTATATGGATTATTCTTCAAGTTTTGCCTTCCTGCCCTAATCTGCCTGCTATTACTCACTTTCCAAAATCTCAGAACTTTTTTTTTTTTCCAGAATCTTAAATTGCAATCAGGAGGGGCAATAGGCTGCAGTGTCCTTCTTCCATCTTGGTTGGAACCAGAAATCCAGATCTTTTGTTCTTTAACAACAAAGTCACTCTTCACTGAATAAACATATCAGTTCTTCATTGGAGACCCTCATTTTAACTTCAAATCATTAAAATCTTTTCCCCACAAATTATATATTCTAAAACCTATTATATTCAAGTCACATGAAAAGCCAAATCTTAATTTACATGAAAATAAAATCACAAGAAAGCACACATTTTAGTCCAGTGGTGGGTGAGTCTCTATTTTAAAGATGGATTTAGCAGATTATTTTCATGAAACAGCATAAAATAATTGAAGCATACAATTTCTCCCTGATTTTGTTTCTTTGCTCACTAAGGAAAATTTTGGTATAACTTATTTTCCCTTGTATAACTCCTATACTTATATACTTATATACCAGGTTTTTAAGGATGTACTCACTTTCAAGAGTTAATTAAAGTTCTAGGGAAGATACAAAGATCTTCAAGTATCTTATAAAAAGGCTAAACTATACATTTGTTATTTCTCACATATTTATACTCTATATTAAAAGGAAATCAATACATTAATTTTTATTCATCAGATTGATATTTATTCTTGCCCAAGGGAACAAAGCTAATACCTTTCCTGGTTGAATTATTCCTATTCCTATTCTTATGTTCCTGGCTGGAACATAGACTTTTACAGTATATTGAAGGTAATAGCTAGATCGTAACACACTCCATAGATGCTGAGAACCTCTTAAATATAGTTGAATAATTTAATTAAATAAGATAATATATGTAAAATATTTCATAATTTCTGAAGTGCCATAGCAACCTTAGTTATTATTTTTATCTGCTGGATTTATAATTAAGCATCTGCTTTAACGCCCAAGCTCCTTCCATTCCATCACACACCATTTCTATATTTGCTTAGTATCTGAATTTTCTCCCTCCAGATTTGATCCCTCTAATTGCTCTACACTTTCCCACCATCAAAAACACAAATATAATTATGTCAGTACCCTGCTTTAAGCGTTTTAATCACCCTCCATTATTAACAAACCAAATTTGAAGGTCAGTAATATGTAAATGATGTTTCATCATTTGCAATCACCCATATGCCTCTTGTTCTCCAGACACTGAAAATACTTGCAGTTCCCAGTACATCATGTGCTCTTTCAAACCTCTTGAGTTATCACATCCTATTTCTTCTTCCATCTGATTATTCTGGTGAGCCATTATTTATCTTTGAAGATGCATCTGTCATGTCTTCCTTGATGGCCCCAGAAAAAGCTAGAAAATCCCACTTTCCTTCCTTTTACAAAATGTAATTTTTTTCAGCTTATAACACATGTTATTTTAATTGGTTACTTTTCTCAAGACTTACTTGAAACAAGCTAAACATTCAAATCATGTTAGTTGAATGATGTGACAAGGGAGGAGGGAAGGAAGGAAGGGAGGGAGGAAGGCAGGAAGGGAGGAAGGGAGGAAGGCAAGAAGGCAGGAAGGCAGGAAGGAAGGAAGGAAGGAAGGCAGGAAGGAAGGAAGGAAGGTGTCAACGTCTAGTGCGTTGGGGTCCCTGGGTAAGGGTCGCGAAATCACCAGGACACAGGGGATGCAGAGCAAAGGCAGCACTTGCAACTGCATACTGCCGTTTATTTCTTGACATCTTATATACTCTTTACAATCAAAATCTATTGTTACTGATTAACAATGTAAGCATGAAGATATCCCGATACTTCTTTACGCAAGGGAGGACAAAAACAAATCAACTCCAGTTGCACCGTAAATCTCATTTTCTGATTAACCATTGTGCAAGGATACTTCGTGACCCATTCCCCGAAACTACATAAAGATAGAATCAAGTTCTATGCAGGAATCCTGAGACCGGACAACACCCCACATAAGCAGGATGTTATCTGATCACTACACCCCCGCACACGGAGCCATTCTCTCTGGTGGGCGTTACAAGGAACAATGTGCTCAAAACATCATGAGCCATTTCTCAGCTGACCGGATGCCTGCGGCATAGGCACACAACAAGGCGAGGGAGACTTTTCCCCCTCTCAGACCTGGGCGTTCCCGACCTTACCCTGCGTGCACCACAGCGCACAAACAATCACGGCCACAGAGGGCTCATACCTGTATTAGCCTCAGGAAGGAAAGAAGGAGAGAGGGAGGGAGGAAAAAAAAGAGGGAGGGAGGACAACTAATAAGCAACAAGAGTACTTGGAACCAAGCAGGCTGTATGATTAAAATACTAGACAGTCTGCTCCTTTATTTCGTTTTACTATATGGCAATAAAGTAGTAAACCCTGCTCTGTTAAAAAAAATTTCTTTTGAGTGTCTAAATTTGACACACTATGGTCTGTCACTGCTGAAGAGGACTAAAAAAAAGCATTTTCACCAACAGTGATTGTCATTGTTAAGAAATTGTATTTTCATAAAAAAAAACAAGTGCCCTGTGTTGGCCTTGCCGCAGTGATGTACAGTGACATCTGTCTCAGCTGTGAGAGTTCAGGGTTTTAAAGGGTACATGTTTCACAATAACCTTATATCTGCTTTCTTGGTAAATGTTTTAAGTGGCTTCTAGTATACTAAATATCTTTGAGGCAGGCCAATAAAAGGCATTACTTAATATGATTTCTACATTCCTTGACTTGACATGTGAAAAGGAGATTTTGTAATATATATTCCACTTATAAAGATGATGTTAAAGTTTTTATGTTAGTCTATCCAATACCTTTTGTATGATGATTCCTATGAGAAATTTCTCTGGACATTGTATAAGTGATGGTTATACTTCTCTGAAGCAATAGGATAGTTTTTATCTTTTGGTTGCCATGCATTGGATAGCTGGTAGTATTTCTCTCTTCACACTGACTGTTGAAAAACTTGTAATTAAATTTGGTAACTATCCTTAACACAAACATAGACTTCATGGCTTGTGCTTTGTATATAACTGCATTCTGGTTTGCATAATTCAGTCCCACCTTTGCTCTTTCTTTCTCTTGCCATTTTTCAATTCATTTATTTTTGTCTGTTTAGAAATTCGAACAAAAGATTATTTCCAACTGGGTTAGTAGAACATAGGGCATGCAGAGTCTACTTTTTTCTTCACTTCTGCTCTGCATGTTGAATGGTGAATTAGAGTGCAGTTATTTCATGGAAAGAAAGTAATTAGAGGGAATAAAGTACTCAGAATTTATCAGCATGAAGCCCAGCATCCTTTGTGGTCATTCTTAGTACTTAGCATTCTGTTCTCTGGGTTATTTCTGTATCATATTCATAAGCCCAAGATAAATGCATCAGAATTTTTAAGAGTTCTTTTTGTTTATTTGTTTGTTTGTTTGTTTTTGTTTCTATATCATTTTCAAAGAACCAGCTCCTGGTTTCATTGAGTTATTCTATTGTGGTTTTTTTTAAATTTTATTTTATTATGTTATTCTCCGTACATTACATTATTAGTTTTTGATGTAGTCTTCCATGATTCATTGTTTGCGTATAACACCCAGTGCTCCATGCAATATGTGCCCTCCTTAATACCCATCACTGGGCTAACCCATCCCCTTACACCCCTCCCCTCTAGAACCCTCAGTTTGTTTCTCAGAGTCCATAGTCTCTCATGGTTTGTCTCCCCCACTAATTTCCCCCCTTCATTTTTCCCTTCCTACTATCTTCTTTTTTTTTTTTTTAACATATAATGTATTATTTGTTTCAGAGGTACAGGTCGGTGATTCATCAGTCTTACACAATTCACAGTGCTCACCATAGCACTTACCCTCCCCAATGTCCATCACCCAGCCACCCCATCCCTCCAACCCCCCACCACTCCAGCAACCCTCAGTTTGTTTCCTGAGATTAAGAGTCTAGGCACTACCTCACTTCTAAACAAGACAGCAGGATCGTTGGAGCTTTCCCTTGACTGACTGGCAAAGGAGCAGCTTTTTAAAACAAGCCAAATAGATATCCATCTTCTAGGGAGACCCTGGCATGTGCTCCTTGATTCTGCCAATTTTTTATGGACAGAAATACCTAGGAGGGAAGAAGTGGGATTTATTTAATGGGGATGTGTTCAAGGCAAGAGCGAATTCAGAAGGATATTGACATCGTGATCCAGAAGTCCAGAGCCTAGAAGGACTGCCTGTTTGCAGATTTCAGATACTCAGACTCCACCTTTACTTTCACCTACACTGGCGGCCCCAAAAGATTTATTTATTTGTCAGAGAGAGAGAGAGAGCACAAGCAGAGGGAGCAGCAGAGGGAGAGGGAGAGGCAGACTCCCCACTGAGCAGGGGCCTGACGTGGGACTCCATCCCAGGACCCTGAGATCATGACCGAGTGGAAGGCAGACGCTTAACCAACTGAGCCACGCAGGTGTCCCTGTGTCTTCTTTTTTTTGTTCTTAGGGAGAAGCCAGAAATATCCCAGATTCAGTGTCCGAGCTGGAGCAATCTTCTGTGTCACATCGGTGGGGAATCTGAGATTGAGAGAAAGAACTGATCCCACATCACACAGCCTGTGCCATGCAGGGGCAGCGCTTGGTGTGCAAGACACACTTTCTTACTCACTTCAGGACTTTTTCCACAGCACATGATTTTTCTTTGTGGGGAAAACAAATCTAGAAGACAAGCTCTTTTCTCTCCCCTTTTAATTTTTAGTAACTGATCGTTTTGCCTATTGTAAAAAACAAGTCTGAATAAATGGACTCAGATTTCTTAATCCTTCATCTTGGGAACCATTAAAGGATGGGAGTAAATTAAAAAAAAAAAAAGTCTATTATAGTTTGTCTCCCTCTCTGGTTTCATCTTGTTTCATTTTTCCTCCCTTCCCCCATGATCCTCTGTCCTGTTTCTCAAATTCCTCATATCAGTGAGATCATATGATACTTGTCTTTCTCTGATTGACTTATTTCGCTTAGCATAATACCGTCTAGTTCCATCCGAATTGTTGCAAATGACAAGATTTTGGGTTTTTTGATGGCTGCATAATATTCCATTGTATATATATACCACCTCTTCTTTATCCATTCATCTGTCGATGGACATCTTGGCTCTTTCTATACTTTGGCTATTGTAGACATTGCTGCTATAAACATTGGGGTGCACATGCCCCTTCGGATCACTACTTTTGTATCTTTGGGGTAAATACCCAGTAGTGCAATTGCTGGGTCGTATGGTAGCTCTATTTTCAACTTTTTGAGGAACCTCCATACTGTTTTCCAGAGTGGCTGCACCAGCTTGCATTCCCACCAACAGTGTAGGAGGGTTCCCCTTTCTGTGCATCCTCGCCAACATCTGTCATTTCCTGACTTGGTAATTTTAGCCATTCTGACTGGTGTGAGGTGGTATCTCATTGAGGTTTTGATTTCAATTTCCCTGATGCCGAGTGATGTTGAACACTTTTTCATGTGTCTGTTGGCCATTTGGATGTCTTCTTTACAGAAATACCTGTTCATGTCTTCTGCCCATTTCGTGATTGGATTATTTGTTCTTTGGGTGTTGAGTTTCATAAGTTCTTTATAGATTTTGGATATTAGCCCTTTATCTGATATGTCATTTGCAAATATCTTCTCCCATTCTGTCGGTTGTCTCTTGGTTTTGTTGACTGTTTCTTTTGCTGTGCAAAAGCTTTTTACCTTGATGAAGTCCCAATAGTTCATTTTTGCCCTTGCTTCCCTTACCTTTGGTGATGTGTCTAGGAAGAAGTTGTTACAGCTGAGGTCAAAGAGATTGCTGCCTGTGTTCTCCTCTAGGATTTTGATGGATTCTTGCCTCACATTTAGGTCTTTCATCCATTTGGAGCCTATTTTTGTGTGTGGTGTGAGGAAATGGTCCAGTTTCATTCTTCTGCATGTGGCTATCCAATTTTCCCAACACCATTTGTTGAAGAGACTGTCTTTTTTCCATTGGACATTCTTTCCTGCTTTGTCAAAGATTAGTTGACCATAGAGTTGAGGGTCCATTTTTGGGCTCTCTATTCTGTCCCATTGATCTATGTTACTGTTTCTGTGCCAGTACCATACTGTCTTGATGATTACAGCTTTGTAATAGAGCTTGAAGTCTGGAATTGTGATGCCACCAGCTTTGCTTTTCTTTTTCAACATTCCTCTGGCTATTCTTGGTCTTTTCTGGTTCCATACAAATTTTAGGATTATTTGTTCCATTTCTTTGAAAGAAGTTGATGGTATTTTGATAGGGATTGCATTAAATGTGGAGATTGCTCTCGGTAGCATAGACATTTTCACAATATTTGTTCTTCCAATCCGTGAGCATGGAATGTTTTTCCATTTCTTTGTGTCTTCCTCAATTTCTTTCATGAATATTCTATAGTTTTCTGAGTACAGATTCTTTGCCTCTTTGGTTAGATTTATTCCTAGGTATCTTATGGTTTTGGGTGCAATTGTAGGTGGGATCGACTCCTTAATTTCTCTTTCTTCTTTCTTGTTGTTGGTGTATACAAATGCCACTGATTTCTGTGGATTGATTTTATATCCTGCCACTTTACTGAATTCCTGTATGAGTTCTAGCAGTTTTGGGGTGGAGTCTTTTGGGTTTTCCACATAAAGCATCATATCATCTGCAAAGAGTGAGAGTTTGACTTCTTTGCTGATTTGGATGCCTTTTATTTCTCTTTTGTTGTCTGATTGCTGTGGCTAGGACTTCTAGTACTATGTTGAATAGCAGTAGTGATAGTGGACATCCCTGCCGTGTTCCTGACCTTAGGGGGAAAGTTCTCAGTTTTTCCCCATTGAAAATGATATTGGCTGTGGGTTTTTCATAGATGGCTTTTATGATATTGAGGTATGTACCGTCTATCCCTACACTGTGAAGAGTTTTAATCAAGAAAGGATGCTGTACGTTGTCCAATGTTTTTTCTGCATCTATTGGGAGGATCATATGGTTCTCGCTCTTTCTTTGATTAATGTATTGTATCACATTGATTGATTTGTGGATGTTGAACCAACCTTGCAGCCCAGAAATAAATCCCACTTGGTCATGGTGAATAATCTTTTCAATGTACTGTTGGATCCTCTTGGCTAGTATTTTGGTGAGAATTTTTGCATTCATGTTCATCAGGGATATTGGTCTGTAATTCTCCTTTTTGATGGGGTTTTTGTCTGATTTGGGGATCAAGGTAATGCTGGCCTCATAAAATGAGTTTGGAAGTTTTCCTTCCGTTTCTATTTTTTGGACAGATTCAGAATAAGTGTTAATTCTTCTTTAAATGTTTGGTAAAATTCCCCTGGGAAGCCATTTGGCGCTGGGCTCTTGTTTGTGGGGAGATTTTTGATTACTGCTTCAATTTCCTTAGTGGTTATGGGTCTGTTCAGGTTTTCTATTTCTTCCTGGTTTGGTTTTGGTAGTTTATATGTCTCTGGGAATGTATCCAATTTTTCCAGATTGTCTAATTTGCTGGCATATAGGTGCTCATAATGTGTTCTTATAATTTATTGTATTTCTTTGGTGTTGGTTGTGATCTCTCCTCTTTCAGTCATGATTTTATTTATTTGGGTCATTTCTCTTTTCTTTTTGATAAGTCTGGCCAGGGGTTTATCAATCTTGTTAATTTTTTCAAAGAACCAGCTCCTAGTTTTGTTGATCTGTTCTACTGTTCTTTTGGTTTCTATTTCATTGATTTCTGCTCTGATCTTTATTATTTCTCTTCTCCTGCTGGGTTTAGGCTTTATTTGCTGTTCTTTCTCCAGCTCCTTTAGGTGTAGGGTTAGGTTGTATATTTGAGACCTTTCTTGTTTCTTGAGAAAGGCTTGTATTGCTATATACTTTCCTCTTAGGACTGCCTTTCCTGCTCCCAAAGATTTTGAACAGTTGTGTTTTCATTTTCATTTGTTTCCATGACTTTTTAAAATTCTTCTTTAATTTCCTGGTTGACCCATTCATTCTTTAGTAGGATGCTCTTTAGCCTCCATGTATTTGAGTTCTTTCCGACTTTCCTCTTGTGATTGAGTTCTAGTTTCAAAGCATTGTGGTCTGAAAATATGTAGGGAATGATCCCAATCTTTAGGTACCAGTTGAGACCTGATTTGTGACCTAGGATGTAATCTATTCTGGAGAATGTTCCATGGGCACTAGAGAAGAATGTGTATTCTGTTGCTTTGGAATGAAATGTTCTGAATATATCTGTGAAGTCCGTTTGGCCTAGTGTGTCATTTAAACCCTTTATTTCTTTGTTGATCTTTTGCTTAGATGATCTGTCCATTTCAATGAGGGGGGGTGTTAAAGTCCCCTACTATTATTGTATTTTTGTTGATGTGTTTCTTTGATTTTGTTATTATATAACAAATTATATATTATATAATTGGCTGCTCCCATGTTAGGGGCATAGATATTTACAATTGTTAGATCTTCTTGTTGGATAGACCCTTTAAGTAGGATATAGTGTCCTTCCTCATCTCTTATTATAGTCTTTGGTTTAAAATCTAATTTGCCTGATATAAGGATTGCCACCTCAGTTTTCTTTTGATGTCCATTAGCATGGTAAATGGTTTTCCACCCCCTCACTTTCAATCTGGGGGTGTCTTTGGGTCTAAAATGAGTCTCTTGCAGGCAGCATATTGATGGGTCTTGTTTTTTATCCAATCTGATACCCTGTGTCTTTTGATTGGGGCATTTAGCCCATTTACATTCAGGGTAACTATTGAAAGATATGAATTTAGTGCCATTGTATTGCCTGTAAGGTGACTGTTACTGTATATTGTCTCTATTACTTTCTGGTCTATGTTACTTTTAGGCTCTCTCTTTGCTTAGAGGATCCCTTTCAATATTTCTTGTAGGGCTGGGTTTGTGTTTGCAAATTCTTTCACTTTTGTCTTTGAAGCTTTTATCTCTCCTATTTTCAATGATAGCCTAGCTGAATATAGTATTCTTGGCTGTGTATTTTTCTCATTTAGTGCTCTGAATATATCATGCCAGTCCTTTCTGGCCTGCCTGGTTTCTGTGGATAGGTCTGCTGCCAATCTAATGTTTCTACCATTGTAGTTTACAGACCTCTTGTCCTGAGCTGCTTTCAGGATTTTTCTCTTTGTCTCTGAGACTTGTGAGTTTTACTATTAGATGTCAGGGTGTTGACCTATTTTTATTGATTTTGAGGGGGGTTCTCTGTGCCTCCTGGATTTTGATGCCTGTTTCCTCCCCAAGTTGGGGAAGTTCTCTGATATAATTTTTGATTGCACCTCAATAGCCATTTTGATTTCAACTTGGTTAGATTTTGGTTCTTTTATTTCTCTAGAAAGGAATTCTATAGCATCTTCTATGCTTTTTGCAAGCCCACCTAGTATCTTTATAATTGTCATTCTGAGCTCTAGTTCCGACATCTTACTAATGTCCGTATTGATTAGGTCCCTGGCAGTTGGTACTGCCTCTTGTTCTTTTTCTTAAGGTGAGTTTTTCTGTCTTGTCATTTTGGCCAGAGGAGAATAGAGGAATGGGAGAACAAAATGCTAAAAAGGTAACAACAACCCCAGAAGAATATACACTAAACAAATCAGAGGAGACCTGAAACCAGGGGAAGAGAAAGGGAAAGAAAAAAAGAAGAAGAATATGATCAGGCTGGTGAATAGATCAGAGCCACACACTAGATTTTGGGATTATTTTGGTCTGTTAGAAGAAAGTGCCTCACAAAATTTTAAAGAAAGAAAAACTTATATATGTACAAAAATAAGGGTAAATATGATGAAGGGATTGAATATGACTGTAAAGATGAAAATTATAAAAGATTTTATAAAAGGAAATGATAAGAAGTTGGTTGAAAAAATAAAGAAGAAAAAATTTAAAAAAAAGGGAGAGAATGTGATCAGGCAGGAGACTAGAACAAAGCCATACACTAGAGATTTAGGGTATATTCTAGTCTGTTAGAAGAAACTGTATCCCAAAATTTGAAGGAGAGGAAAACTTATATATATACAAAAAATAAGGTTAACTGCAATGAAGGGATAGAATATGACTCTAAAAATGAAAATTAGAAGATTTTTTTTAAAAGGAATTGATAAGATGTAGGTTGAAAAGGGGAAAAAGAAAAATTCAAAAAAAATAGAAAAAGAAAAAATAAAGAAAATTTAAAAAATTAACCCTGAAAGACTAAAGAATCATGGGGGGAAAAGCCATGAATTCTATGTACTGTATTCCCCTAGCACTGGAGTTCTGCCGTTCTCATTGATCGGTAAACTTGGTCTTGACGGGCTGTTCTTGCTGATCTTTTGGGGGAGGGGCCTGTTGCCGTGGTTCCCAAATGTCCTTGCCGGAGGTGGAATTGCACCACCCTTGCCAAGGGCCAGTCTAAGTAATCTCTGCTCAGGTTTGCTCTCGGGAGCTTTTGTTCCCTGAAAGCTTTCCATACAGCTTTGGAGGACGAGAATGAAATGGCAGCCTCCCAATCTCCACCCCAGGGGAGCCGAGAACTTGGGGCCCCACTCCTCAGTGAGCCCCCAGAGAAAAGCAGTCAATCACTCTTGTCTCCCTGGTCTCCGGTCGCACTCGGTGCTCACCCGGCCTCTGACCGAGCGTTTCTACCTCTGGCACATGACCCCGTGTGGAGTCTCCAAACCCAGCAGATCCCTGCGGTGCGCTCCTGCACCACTCCTCCCGGGGGAGGAAGGGGAGTCTCCCCAGATCTGCCGCTTGTTGGGGTCAGCTGGAAGAGTAGTGGCCCGACTGTGCTGTGGATCACAGTTTGCTGCAGCCCCGAGCTGAGAGCCCACTCCTCCACTCCGCCTTTGCAGCTGGTTTCCCCACTCCAATACGTGGGAGCTCTGTCACACTCAGGCACCCCCGGTCCTTCTGTGACCCTGAGGGTCCTGAGACCACACTGTCCCAGCGAGTGTTCCACCCCCCGCTTACCCACTGGAACATTGTCCCTCAGCAAAACAGACTTCTAAAAGCTCCAATTTTGTGCTCCTCTGCTCTATCACTTGCCAGTAGCTGGCTGAGGAGGCTCCCTCTCCCCCATGGTCTATCTCCCCGTATATCACCTCAGATTCATTTCTCCACACATCCTACCTTCCAGAAAGTGGTCGCTTTTCTGTTCATGGAGTTGCTGCTATTCTTTTCTTCGATCTCCTGTTGAGTTTGTAGGTGTTCAGAATGGTTTGATACCTATCTAGCTGAATTCCTGGAACCAGACAAAAATTTAGGTCTCCTACTCCTCTGCCATCTTGCTCCTCCTCCTCTTTTAAGAGTTCTGGATGGGTGATTATTTCATTCTAGTTAATTTCATTTGTGGAGCAGAAATGATTAATGAGTATATTCTTTATTGCATTTTCTTCTAAGATATTTTGCCAGTTTTATTTTTTTACCAATATGTATTCCTTGAGTTTACAGGGATTGTAAAATTGTAGTGTATAAATTTAAATCTTCATTGTGTTAATGTGAAATAGGTGAAAAGTCATCTAGCAAGTAACAGCAGTGACCTTAATCTTTTGAGTCATGTCAATCTCTCCCATGAAGTAGAAGGGCTTTTCTTCTTTGGTCCCCAGGTATCATTTCATGGTTTGTGTGGCCTTCTAGGTAATCGCATCATCTATTAAGAATTCTCAGGGGCGCCTGGGTGGCTCAGTCATTAAGCGTCTGCCTTCAGCTCAGGTCATGATCCCAAGGTACTGGGATCCAGCCCTGCATTAGGCTCCCCGCTCAGCGGGAAACCTGCTTCTCCCTTTCCCACTACCCCTGCTTGTGTTCCCTCTCTTGCTGTCTCTATCTCCATCAAATAAATAAATAAAATCTTTAAAAAAAAAAAAGAATTCTCAGTCTCTGGGTCACTGGAAATTCTGGTCTTATTTCTAATATGCTTCATGTCCTCTTAAATCAAATAACATGTATTTGTTATATTGTTACTGAATATGATTTTGCCTCACAGTGAATTCTAGGTTTTTATATTATTCTGACTTAATTGTGGTATCTAGTTTTTGCTAGGTGGCTAATACAGCAATGTGGAAACATAACAATGATAGTGGATATGGTATTTCCCTGGATCCTATTTGGGCAAAGTCTCTTTCTAGATAGATACAAAGATACATACGTATGATATAGGTCATATATAATACATATTTATATCTATTTTATATGATTTATACATAAATATACATGTATTATGTAAAAATTATTTTATTTATATATATGTGTGTGTGTATATATAAAATAGTCCCTCAAGTTAATTTCTTTTCATGCAAAAACTCCATTCTAATTCAATATTCGATCACTTTATATAGAGAGAGTGATAATAGATTAACTTATCTGAAGCATGAACTTTGATTTTTTTTTTTTAAAGATTTTATTTATTTATTTGACAGAGAGAGACACAAGCAGGGGGAGGGGAGAGGGAGAAGCAGGCTTCCCGCGGAGCAGGGAGCCCAATGTGGGGCTCCATCCCAGGACCCTGAGATCATGACCTGAGCCGAAGGCAGACGCTTAACGACTGAGCCACCCAGGCACCCCTGAACTTTGATTTTGTTACCTTTCTGGTCAGAAGTCTTTACGGGCTTCCTATTATTTTGAAAGGGAATCCATATTCCTTACTCAGGCTTTCAACATTTTCTATCTTCTATCATTGAAGAGGCAGCTAATCCTAGTAGTTAAGAGCCAAAATGTTGATTCTAAAGTCTTGGGTTTAAATCCTAGCTCTGAAACTGTGGAAAATTTATTTACTCTCTCCATTCTTCAGAATTCTCATCTGGAAATGGGATTGTCATAATAGCCATAAGGTCTACTTCTTAGAGTTGTTAAATGAGGAAAGAGCTCCCAGCAATTCTTGGCATATAAATACTTGCTATTATTTCCTGGACCTAATATACCTTTTCAAAAATTTGTTTCATTATTCCCCTTCAACTCTGCTAGCCATAATAGTGAAATTACTTTTTTGTAATTTGTGGAAAACGGTGTAATATAACAAGCCAATCAGAATTGGATTGGAATCCAGACTAATGCTGAATCATACTACCATGGGGAAGTCTCTTAAGCAACCTAAACTCTAAATTCCACATCCTTAATATCTATCTTACAAGGTTATTGTGTGGTGTAAGAGCAATGAGTATATATAGTGAATACCATGGTCTATATCACAGAAGTACTCATGAGTGATGACTATTGTTAACATTGATAAACCCATGAAAGAGTCATATCTTTCAGCCTCTATATTTTTGCCTATGTTACTGTTGCATAGAAAGGAACTCCCAGTTGCTGTTTCCCTAAATCTGATCCACTATTAATCTTAATTCAAATGCCTTCTTTCCTCATCGGCTGATCTCTAAATCCCTCCTATGAAAAATCTCTTCTAAAACCCTATGGCGTTTTATTGGTACTTCTCTTTTACACCTGCTTTTTACATTGTTTTGTGTTTATGTTAGCTCCATTATTGGATTGAAAGATTCTGCAGAGCTGATCTGTGTCTAGTTCATCTTTTTATCTTATATTTCCATACACAGAAAAGGGACCAGTAAAGTTCTCTTGAATGAAAACACAATTAAGTCATTCATTGCAAAAGTACAAAAATATATATATATTACACAAAGAAGCTATGCCATCTGTTTCTCTACAGTCACATGAACTGTAGGAAAGTGGATGTACATTAGCGATAGGGCATAACTCTGATTCAAAGTTCCTTTTTAAAAACTAATGTCTGGGGCGCCTGGGTGGCTCAGTTGGTTAAGCAACTGCCTTCGGCTCAGGTCATGATCCTGGAGTCCCGGGATCGAGTCCCACATCGGGGTCCCTGCTCGGCAGGGAGTCTGCTTCTCCCTCTGACCCTCCTCCCTCTCATGCTCTCTGTCTCTCATTCTCTCTCTCGCAAATAAATAAAATCTTAAAAAAAAAAAAAAAAATCTTAAAAAAAAAACTAATGTCTAACATTTTAAGAAGAATGGGGTTAAATACATGTGAATAAATTGACCGGCCTTTGAGATGATCAATATGCCAACTGATAGAGCAGTTCGGCAATGCTTAGGGCATTTGTTCAGGAGTTATGTTACGCCGCTTGCCAGCTGTGTAACTAAGAGTAAGATGCTTCATTTCATTCTCAATTTCCTCATCTAAACATGTGGATAAAAACAAAAGCCATCTTATGGGGTTATTGTTGGGATTAAATTTAAAAATGCATGTAAATCTTTAGCATAGCACCGGCAGAGTAAATAATTAGTGAAGCTCAGATTTATTTTCGTTATTACAGCCAAGGTTAATTCATTAAAAAGGTTGCAGTTCCTCATGTTACTGAGGACACTACTACTTTATAGTTACACTTGAGCCTCCGTCCCCTAAAACTGGGCAAGAATCAAGGCCATTTGCTCAGCATATTTTTGGCCATGCTCTAGTGGGTCAACTACACCATCTCATGCAGATATGTGATATTATACCACAGGATGATGTTAAATTAGAGAGTTTTAGTTCTTATTGCATATTTTGAGTGCTTCTTGAGTGACATTTTTAATTTGGGGATCAAATATAAATAGGCATTCCTAAAGTTTGAAACAAATACATGCTATTACTCATCTTTAAAGTTTCTGGGTCTCTTTTAGACAGAAGTATCCTAAAGCAGCAGAGTAAACTGCTAAAAGGCAATTAATGTTGGCTGCTACAGATCTGCCTGACTCAGGATTTTCTTATCTTAATATAAGAATGATCTTGTTGCGGGAATAATAAGACTACAACTATTACCCATAACCCAGCATTTCTTATTGTCATGCATAAAAGCTGCTTCATTTATTCCCCTCTCCCATATGTAATGTAGAAAGCACACACCTTACACATATATACTCTGTGTGTGTGTGTGTGTGTGTGTGTGTGTACTTTGCAAGGCACAGCTATAAACTTGATTGTGATAGAACCAAGATGCTGAGCTGGACTATAGATTTCTAGGTTCTAGCCATTATAACTGAAGTCATGAAGCTTGTGTCATACACATAAGACTCCGAGAACAGATGGGGTGTCGGAATCTCAGTGACAATCCCCTTCAAAAGTGTTTCTCCTTGGGTTTCTCCTTGAGACAATTCAATGATTAGGAACATCTCTGCTAGGAGCCATCTGCTGTTGACTTTTTTTTTTTTCAGTCTGCCTCTTGAGTGTTTACCAAGACCACAAAGCAAAGGAAGCACTGATTTCTCCTAGACCATCACCACTTCAACAATGGAGCGGAGCCAGTCTGATTTTCTGTATTCACCACTATTGCACAGAGGTATCTCAGAAAATATTCTACAGTTAAAGCGCAGAGTTATCAGTGTCAAAGTGTTCCTATAATTCAACAATTGTGTTACTTCTTTCCTTTAAATGTATTCACTGATTTTACTGTGTTTTTTGTTGTTGTTTCATTTCATTTTTATTACTGGAGTTCTGTTCATTCCATGCTGACTCATTTATTAGCTATCCCTTACCAAGGCATTAGTGGGTGCACACCAGGCCACAGGACTCTGGAGCACTGAAGCTTCCCCGTGTGGGAGGAAAGATTTCTCTTCTACTTTGCATCACACAGATCTCTGGCTGCCCTGTTAGGTTTGCCACCCGCCTGACGTTAGAGCACCAGCTAAGATATGGGAACATGGATGTGTTTGTGTTGACTTGAGCAAGTTCTTTGACCTCTTTCTACTTCAGAAATAGCTAATATCTTCTAGATGTTCTGGAGAATATAAGAGGGAAATGTAGTGGGAAAGAAACCAAGAAAGCAGAGAATAAAAGAAAAGATAAATAGAGAGAGGCTTTCAAAATTATATAGCCACTGAGAAATTTCCAGGCAGGGGGAAAAAAAGATGTTTGCATATCATTAGTGTTCATGTAATAACTGTCCCCCCCCGCAAAACTGGCTGGTTTTCCTAAATAATTGAAACCTGAACAAGTTGTTGGAATTAGTTTATTGTCTGTCTACTATATCCTTCAAAATATCATTTCCATAAGCATCAGAACCGTTTCTACGGTTTTTTGCTGCATGCTTAGTACCTCGAGGAGTTTCTGGCAGGCCCTAATTCCTCAGTGTCTGACACATCTATCCTGTGCATGCAACTGATCATGCAGAACACCTGCTGGGAGAGAAGTCCTGACAGGTGTAGTGAAATCAACTACATTTACCAGAGCACTCGTAGCTTATCTTTTTTCCTATCTTCATAAAAGATATAAACAATCTCAGTACAAATAGAATCATAGACTGAATTTCATAATTTATACAGCATGATTCCACATATTTTGAAGAATTCATATGTTTCTAAAAGCTATAGTTGCTATTTATCATTATCATCATTATTATTGCTGGTAACAGATCAAGATATGGGATCTAAAGGTACAGAACTTTGATTTGTAGTACTATTTTACAGACTAAATTTGGTAAAACTAAGTAGTTCAGATTCCACACAGATTGGGGGTCCCACAATTCCTGAGGGAAAGGAAAATTAATTGTAAAATCTATTCGTGACCATCAAAGAAACCAACTATTTAATAATCAAGGAAATTTCTAGGGTCTGTTACATAGGAAAGAATTAGTAGATCTTTGAATAATGAGTGAATAGCTCCAAGTTTTCATCAAGGCATCTGTCTGTGACTCATTCTCAGATGTTGAACATGATTTCTCTGAGAAAGGAAAGCCAGTTTTTGTCATCTTCAATGTATGATTGAGCTTTAATCATACAACAAAGTTGATCTTTGGTCCTTCTCCATACAGAATCCAGAGGTCATTAGCAAGTTCTAATTTATTTGTTGTAATAATGAGTAGGAAAAAAACCCCTCTGGTTTTGTCATTAAACTCTATTTTCACAAGCTATGAAATATGCAGTTATTTGACGCAATTTTGTAAAATTTTAAATAGGATGAAAAAAGTATATTATAGAATAAAGTTTGGCCTTCAGCTTGTAAATTTAGATACTGATCTGGAATCCAACATCCAAGTCTCGTGTTTTAGAGCTAGAACTAGAAATGTATTAGCATTCCATATAGATACCTATCGTAAGCATATTGACAATTAGAATTTATGAAGTCATTTACGTCCTTGTGTTCTCACATACCTCATCTCATTAGATCATGTGAGGTAGGGAAGTTATTATCATTGTTCAGAGGACCACACTGAGGCTCAGAGCATACATGCTTCCATTTCAAGGTCACAAGGCTCCTAAATCAGAACTAGGTTTGAACCCATGTCTTCTAGTCCTCGGTTCCTTGCTTATTGAAACACCAAGGAGCTTTCCCCCTAAAGAGAAGTCTGCTATTTGTTGTCACCTATTTGATCTAGTCCTGTCGCAGGAGAGACGATCCAATTTGATTATTTTGTCTGCAGAGCAGTCTACTGTCACCACTGCCAAAAAGCACTGCATGTTAAAAGCAGTTGGTTTTTCCTGGGCTTCCCAGTCTAAACCCCTCCTTCCCACAACAAGCTTAGTCACCTTTCCCAAAGGAGAGGATTACAACCCTTCCTTTTTCTAAACACTGTTGTTGTTTTCTCTTCTATTCCTACCACAATTGATCAAAGACCAAGCATTCTCTTCCAAAAAAAAAAAAAAAAGAATGCATTTAACAGTCTTGGCATGTCCCGCAGTCCCATGACAGTGCCAAGCAGTGAGATTTATGGTGACATTAAGCAGGTTCTGTTTGCCTAAGAGTCCATTTGGAATTGCAACTGAGCTGCAAATATTTTAGCAGAGAAGAACCAAGTAGTGAGAGCTCTAGAAATGACAAATGTATTATATATGACTCCCAGGCTTCTAGAAAATCTTTTGAGGAAAGTTATTCTTAAGAATGTCCAAACAGTCCAGGCCCATAGAGATAAAACCAAGAATTAATCCACACAAGAGTTCTCAACCATAACATCAGAGAAAATAATAACTGTATAAGTATTTCTTTTTTGTCAGAATACAAAATAGATATGACCAAGGCTTACATTGTTTCTTTCCTCAGCAAGTTTAGACATTCCTGGTTATAATGTGGCTGTTAAGTACTACAGGGTGATTGGGTGTCATGTATAGGAGGTACTTGCCATCATCATAAAGGCTGGGTTTAGATTCCAAATCTGTTTCTTATTAGCTATGTAGCAATGGGCAAGTAACTTCATCACTATACATGTTAGTTTCCTCAAAAGTAAGTTTTCACTATGCTGTAGTGAGAATTATATAAAGTAATGTAAATGAATCACTCAACATAGGGAGTGGTACATATTCTATTCATATATGTGTGTGTGTGTGTGTGTGTGTGTGTGTGTATGCATATATAGGATATATATGTGTATTTCCTACTAGTTATGTTTCTCTGGTTAAGCCCCTGACAGCCACACAGAGATGTAGCCCTATACACATGTCCAGGGTTGTGAGCTCTGAAAATAAGACCCTAAACTTTTACTACTGACTGACTTTGACACTCTATGCAAGTAGGAGATGGTTTTGACATATGTATACCCACCTGAAGCCACCAACACTACAAACAAGATTCAGAACATTTCTATGCTTCCCAGAAGTTTCCTCATGTCCCTTTTGCTCTGGTTTTGAAGTTAATTTCTACTTTTTTTTTTCTTGAAATACTTTTGTAAGATCCCTGTTTTATCTACTTTCTGCTGATTATGTTTGAAGGAAGGCAATTCTTTTTTAGTCTCTTCATTGCTAAGACTGTGGAGTATTAAAGAGTCATGTCAGCTTGGTTGTAATCGTTTTATCTCTGACCTCCTTAACAAAATTCTAACGTGTAGGTATATCTCTTTCCAGGGTACCAGAAAGTCTACTAGATTCCCAATAGTAGTCTGCATGAATTAGCACAAACTTCTCTTTCATTGGTAGTGATCAACATCTGGGAAGACAATTTGTAATCCCATGTATCCTTCACCCTGTGTAAATAAAGGCCCACATTTTGCAAAATGGTATCTCCATGTTGCTATTTTTCAGCCCTGCCTGGCCAGCTAAAGGAGCTCAGATGTTCTTTTTAGCCTACCTATAGCCCAGACCTTGACATTATAAGTAAGTCATCATTGGTCTGGCAGCTAGGGCTTGCTACTTGATTTTGGAAACCTCTCTCTGTTGACCAAAATTTGCAGAGGTATAGTCAGATACATGCGGATTTCAGTTTCCTCAATTTGATCCAAATTTGATTTTTTTAAGCAACTATTCTACAAAGGTTAGGGTTAGGGTTACAATAGAGCTTTTAAACTTTATGTTTCATTTTCTTTTTGCTTTCAGTTGGCATCAAAGATAATAATAGTTTAAAATAGTTTACTCAGCCATTACTTTGCTCCCAAGTTATAGCCAGAACTCAGACTGAAATTTGATTCCCTTTAGGAATAATAATTTTCTTTTCTTTTACCCCCCTTACTTTTTGTACATTCAGAATTTAGTATACAACAGAGATATTTGCTAGTATCCCTCTTTCTCAGTGGACTGTATTATAAGATACAGAATGTTGTTTATTAAATTTGTATTTGGGGACCTGAGTATAATGCCTCACATTATACATAGGCTTTTCTTAAATTCCGTTTTGATAAACTAATTTAATCAACAAATAAGTGATTGGACAAAAAAACCCCTCTTGTGGACATGATGGAGAGGTATATGTTGAAAGATAGCTTAATTATGTGAAAGCACACTTATGTTCAAACAATGTTGGTTAATACAGTGATGTCAACTTGGAAGAGAGGACTCTAGTACGTGTTACAGTCACTGTATGTGATTCTGTTTTCTCAACATTTCTTAACTTTGAACTTGATAAATTAAGGATGGTTTGTCTTTAATGCAAGGGCTAATTTAATACAAAACTGGAACATAACCATACATAGTACCAAAAAATATTTTAAAACAGTTACATTAAAAAGAGAAAATAATAAAACTATGTGACCTTTTAAGTCAATTGCATATACATATATGAGCATAAAACAGGGAAAGATGTACAAAGCAATGTGCATTTCATCACGGTATTCTGAGAAAAAAATACTTTTTCATATTTTACTATATTTGTATTTCCCACAAATTTTCTACTATACAAGTATTATTTATGTAATCAGAGATATGTTTTTGAAAAAAAATAACAAGATATCTCAATAAGATGGGATAATGACTAGTAAGATTAATCATAATGAAAATAAAAGTAAATTCCTACATTTATTCCTAAAGTGCATTATGGGATCTTGTCTTAAAGAAGCCATATATACAAGCATAGTGTGAGCCAATGGTGCCTATACAGTGCGCTGAAAGAGAGCCTAGGGTTGTATGCAAATTTCCAAAAGTATGACTTTCAGATGAAGAAAAATACGAAGATTTATGATCTTCACTGTTTATGATGCCTAGAGAAGAATTGTTGGTTTCAGTTCTCTGTACTATATTTTGAAAGTATATTAACAAACTAGAACGCACCCACAGTTAGATTACAGGAAAACTGAAAGTCTAGAAACAAAGTCAAATAGGAAAGGTGCCAGAAGAAGAAACATGACAAGAATGACCTCATGGGAGCATGATGGTTATCACCACATAGCTAAAGGTCATTGTGCTAAAGAGGAACTAGAAATAATAAGTAGACTTCCTAATGCTGTGATTCTTTGCCTCGTGTCTTGACCCAGTATACCTAAGCTGTATGTCATACTTCCACCAGTAACTGAGACTTCTGCTGGTAGAAATTACCACCTGAAGGATTAATTTAGAATCTCTACTTGGTGTAATTGGGGTGGGGGCTAAGCATTTATAGTTTGAAAAACAAAACTAAATTATAAACTTGTTCTCAGTGATTATAGTGGTGGTGTAATTTCTACTTCACTCATTAAGATTATCTGTTTTAAGAGCTTATTCTAAGCCAAGCATTCTGCTCAGCAGAATTATCTCATTTCATTAGAAAACCCTACAATGCAAGTATTGTTTTGCTCACTTTGCAAATGGTGGCACTAAAGCTTAGAACAGAGATTTAATATCTTACAGCCAATAAGTTCTAGAATTAGAATGAAAACTTGGAACTATCTGAATATAAACCTTATACTTGTAAACATTATGCCAAAGGCAGGATAAACAGGGTACAATTTGGCTGAATATTATGGATTTTCTAACTATGAAACAAGGCATAAATTAGTCAGAAGTCCTTTTAAAGTAATTACAGGAAGAGTTTAAGAAAACTGCCCTACCATATGATTCTGAGTGAGAAGTAGATTTATTCTGTTTCAGTGAGAATGTCTTTAACTGAAAGTAACAGAACACCTGTCTAAAAATGTCTTTAAAATAAAGGCATCTCTCACATAAGAGACTCCAAGATTGGTATACCAATCTGGTGTACTAGCAATATTCTAAAAGAGCCTGTGTTCTATGTCTATATACATTTATTTGTCCTTACAGGAAATGTGGGGGTTCTGGGTGAGACAACACACTGCTGACTCACAGAGCGTCTTTCATGAGCTCCCCATGCTCCAGTTCCTCATCAGGCAACACAGTGAGACCTGCTGCCACCGGTGCATACAGCGAGGGTTTGCACCACAGGAGAGAAACACACCCTCCGTGGGAAGGGGAGGGGAGTGTCCCTAGGTTTTATCATCCAAAATGTGAGCAAATGAGTCCAAGGGAGGTGAGTCTCTCAATCTCTCTGGAGCAATTCAGTCTTTAGTTTCTTCACCATTCATTCCTAAGGTCCAGCCTGTGCAGAAAGGTGAAATGGTCATGGAGCGACTCAATTTACTGTCTCCAGCACCCATCTGCTTGCTGCTCTGTCGTCCTCAGAGTATCAGGGAGGTCTTGCCCTCTGGGTCACCAGAGTTGTAAGTTTCATATTTTCTTTTCTTTTCTTTTCTTTTAAAGATTTTATTTATTTATTTACCAGAGAGAGAGAGAGAGAACATAAGCAGGGAGAGTGGCAGGCAGAGCAGGCAGAGGGAGAAGCAAGTTCCCCGCTGAGCAAGGAGCCCTATACAGCATTCAATCCCAGGACTCTGGGATCATGACCCAAGCCGTAAGCAGCTGATTAACCGACTGAGCCACCTGGGCACCCCAAGTTTCACATTTTCACCTGTCATTTCCCCAAGCTCAAGGAAGAACCAAGTGGAACAAATTGCAATTGCTTATGTGGCTCTTTCATTAGGAAAGAAAATCTCCCCCCAAAGAATCCCGGTGGAGTCTCCTTCATAACTTACTGACTGGAACAGGGTCATATATTCATTCCTAGAGCAATCAATGTCAGAAAGGAAAATCTATAGCCACATTTGATTTAGATCAAGTGTAGGGAAAATTGACATTCAGAAAAAATTAAGTTCTGATTGCAATGCCTATTGTACAGGAAGGTTTGCTACAACATTTAAGATTCCTTCATTCACTTAACATACATTCATATGACACCTGCTATGTGCCAGGCACAGTAAGGCAGAAAAAAACCATGAGACAGGGGCGCCTGGGTGGCTCAGTTGGTTAAGCGACTGCCTTCGGCTCAGGTCATGATCCTGGAGTCCCGGGATCGAGTCCCACATCTGGCTCCCTGCTCGGCAGGGAGTCTGCTTCTCCCTCTGACCCTCCTCCCTCTCATGCTCTCTGTCTCTCATTCTCTCTCTCTCAAATAAATAAAATCTTAAAAAAACAAAAAACAAAAAAAACCATGAGACAGTATTCAACCTCAAGGGGCTCACAATCTGGAGACAATGACAGATATTTGTAAGTCTTAGAGTGTATGTGGCTACATTACACAAAATAAATATTAAATATTATCTTTTATTTAAAGAACTTTTTATCAAATTGGTTTCAAATGAGAATATTTAGCAATTAAGTTATTGTCCTTTATTCCTGTACTAATGGCATTTTAATTTGACTATATGCTGTGTAATTTCAAGCATAAAAACTATACCATATAAATATTACATCATTATTTAAAATTTCTATTAAATATTAATTATATAATGTAAAAAAATCATTGGTAATTATGTGAAGAGAGAAAACAAATTTGGTTTGTATTACACCAATATATCAATTTGTTAACAATCACAATTGTAAACTCAAGTAAAGAAGACAAACATAATCAAGGTAGCCCTTTACATTTTTAATGATCTCAGAATATAAGTTACAGGGGAAGACTAGGGAATGCACACCTGTGGGAATTTTTTGAAGGAGAAATGGAAGCACCAGTGAGTAAATAAGTAATTGTACTTTGAGTATACTCAGGCATTTTCTGCCAGAAAGTAGGGGAGGGGTTAAACGACTTCACGAAGTACCTTAGTATTTGATCTAATGTTTTACTATAAATAAATGATGGATTTCTTTGTTTCTTAGATAAGATTGATCATCCACTGATAAATTATGTTACTTTTTTAAAAGCATGGAAGAAAATACATAATGCAAATCAGAGTTATAGATTTGTGATGTTACAAAATGTAGTTGAACCTTAGAGCAGGTTTGGATTTTACATATTTAAGCTTTCCTGCCCTCAGGCAAACACATGTTTTGAACTTTAGTATTTCATCATTTTTTTCTTGCACTGCATTTCTCTTTATATTCAACTTTCTGTTGACTTTATTAGTGAGTTTGCCAGCACAGGAATTGCAGAATTCAGAAACAGCATCAGAATAAGCCCCAAATGAATGTGGTATTTTAAAAGCTGGTGTCACTTAGCAGTTGAAATAAATAGAACATTATTTTCCAAAGTTTGGGGATTTGGAAGAAAATGGTTGTCCTTAGTTTACCTTCAACTCCTTATTGTAATGTGTGGGCACAGCACATCTGTAATTTCAATAGGAGATTGAAACCTGTTTGCTTCATTTTTCTTTTTATACATGACAACCACATAACTTTTTTTTAATTTTTTTAAAAGATTTTATTTATTTATTTAATTGACAGGGAGAGAGAGAGAGAGAGACAGCATGAGAGGGAACATAAGCAGGGGGAGTGGGAGAGGGAGAAGCAGGCTTCCTGCCGAGCAGGGAGCCCAATGCGGGGCTCGATCCCAGAACCCTGGGATCATGACCTGAGCTGAAGGCAGTCGCTTAACCAACTGAGCCACCCAGGCGCCCCAACAACTGCATAACTTTTAATAGTACTTTAGGGTTTACTGATTTTATTAGTTTTAACAGATTTTTTTTTTTTTGGTGGAGTCTTTAGGGTTTTCTATATATAAAATCATGCTATCTACAAATAGTATATGGTTTTACTTCCTCCTATCCAATTTGGATGCCTTTTATTTCTATTTTCAGCCTAAATGCTCTGCCTAGGACTTCCAGTACTATGTTGAATAATAGTGGTGAGAATGGGCATCTGGGTTTTTTTTTATCTTAAAGGAAAAGCTCAGCTTTGTACCACAGAGTATGTTATCTGTGGGCTTGTCACATATGGAAATACAGGAATGTATTCTGTATATCCTATATTTCTTCATTTTGCTTGATTCTGTCTGTTTCTAAGCATTAAGCAAAAGAACTCTCTCCCAGTCTTGAAGGACTGGAATTGTGTAGAAGATGAAACTTGTTGTCTAACTTTCCCCTACCTTTTTTGTTGTTTCTCTCACCTTTGTGATGGTCTAAGCAGCTTTATTTATTCTTGATAGGTCCTGGTTGTTGAGGGATTGCCAAATCCTATGAATGTTCCAAAGAGAGGAATCTCAGTCAGCCCCTGGTTTGAGGCTGATGGGAAAGTAGACCCTCAGGCAGCAGCTTTTAAAGTACACAGATAGACACACTCCTGTGGGACCACAACTGTAAACCCTGCTGCCTTTCAGATCCTTTTGGCAACAGTTGCAAAACTGGGGCTCCAGATGAGTGTCTGATCTTTACTTGGAGGTATCAATGAGCCATAGCAAGGGAGAGCACAAAGATGACATCTCCCAGCCTACATTCCCTGAGAGCACCTCCTTAGCCTCTCTCTGTGTGATGATCCTGAAGCATGCCCCTCAGGCTAAAGCACCAGGACAAGTAAATAGACCTTTTCACAAGATGGGCGTGTGTTTTGGTCAGCTGTCTCTGCAGTACCCTGGGGGTGGTAGCCTACCAAGAGCTTTCTCTTTAGTTTTTCAGATCTTTGGGGTCCGGAAATGTAATCCTCCCCGGCCTCCAGAGCCAGGCACTCAACAAGCATCCCCTTTGTGGGTTGTGCACGTTGGCTGGCTTTGGTGGGGCTCAGAGATGGTGTGGGAGCAGGGTGTTCAGCCATCTGGCTCTGGCAGGGCTGCTGGGGCAGCACTGGGGTGGGTACTTGGCCTCTACCTCAAGCAAGACCATTGTGGGGTATAAAGGTGGGACATGCAAGTTAGAGGGATAGTGCAAAAGTGGCAACTGCCTGTGCCGCCATTCCCCTTGGAGAAGAGTCCTAACAGGCTCCTCCCTTCCTGCAGATGCTTTAGGATTTGCTCACAGATTGTCCAGGCACTTTTCAAACTGCTGCTTTTGTGCTGAGTCCTGGGGGGCAAGTCAGTCCTGTGTGCAAGCCCTTTAAGAGTGGAATCTCAGTTCCCTACAGCCTCATGGTTCTCCTGGATGGAAGCCCCATTGTTTTTCAAAGCCAGACATTTTGGAGCCTTGTCTCTCTAGTGCAGGTCCTAAGGCTTGATATGCCTGATGCGGGGCACAAACCCCTCACTCCTCCAAGAGAAACTCCATACTTGTGCTGTGGTGGGGTATGGGGCTTTTAGCTGGACTATGTCTTGCCTGTCTTACCTGTCTCCATGTTGCCTTTTATGGCCAGCTAGTTTTCAGGTCTTTTTCCGAGGGAATTACTTCATATGTAGCTGTAGATGTGTCGTGTTAGGAGGAGGTGACTTCCGGATCTTCCTACACTGCCATCTTCAACTGCCTCCTTTTGCAACTGACTTTTGTGTGTTAACTTGGTATCCTGCTACTTTGCTGAATTCTAACATATATTTTAAATTCAGCATTTGAATACAATATTTTGTACCAGCACTATTTGCTAATGTGCTTGTGAAAAATTAGATCAGCATCACTTTACTTGGTTATAAATTGGGAAGGAATCTAAAACAGTAATTTGAGTGTTATTACATGAATGTACTATGCAATTTTATCATTATTCCTCCTATTAGCAGACAATTAACACTCTATGTAATTGCACTGTTCAATCAGGATGGCAATGGAATGGAATGGCAATAGAATGGAAGTGTGAATGCAGACAACTGCAGTTTCTGTTAAAGACTCACACATTAGATCTGCAATTACTGCTATTTGATGATAATCTAGTGTCATAATGGACCACTTACTCAAAAGTCAGAAGAGATTGGTTTCTGGTTAACATTTCAATAGAGTTTAACAAATAAGATATTGAGAACCCATTATATGCTTGCACTGCATTAGGATTTGGGTACACCAAAAATAAGACAAATATAATAACCTGACCTCACAGGTCATGCAATATAATACCTTTTATCAAATTCTAGAAATATGATGTGTATTACAAGGACTAAATAGTAAAAAGAATGGTCCTGGAGTTTATAGAGATGATATGTGATCTCTCTAGAGGGTCATGGAAGGCCTCCATGAGGAACTGATATTTAAGCTGTGGTTAAGTAAGTAGGATTTGGAAAGCAGTGTTAAGAAAAATAAACTGAAAATATCCAAAGACAAAACAGAGCATTTAATAGGAGGCCAGAAATGACCAGGGAAAATGATGTTTGTATTGCCATGCATATGACTTCAGTCTTCAGTGCTTTGACTTTTTCCTTCTATCCACTCATTTCCCAGGTGGTGATCTTTCTGGTCCAATAGTATTAGTATACTGATGATACCAGGAATCATATCTTCAGACCAAATTTTTAAATTTTTAACTCAAGCCTCATAATCAACTTCCTACTCAACATCTTTACTATGATGTCTAATCTGCACCTCGAACTTAAGCAGAAAGTAACCAAACTCCTATCTCCTCAGCACTGTTCATCACAATAAAACTGTGATAAAATTCACCCAATTGCTTGGCATGGGTGGGGACTAGAGGCATTACTGACTCTTCACTTTTTTTCACACTGCATATCCAGTCCATTCTGTCGGTTCTATTCTCAAAATATGTTTTAACTCTGACAACATTTTGCTACCTTCACCACTGCCACCTTCCTCCAGCCACCATCAGATCTCTTCTGAAGGACTGTAATAGCCTTCTATAGGTCTTCCTGATCCCCCTCTTGCCCCACTCCCATCTATTCTCCACAGCATTTAACTGGAAGTCATATTATAATATCCTTCGGTTAAAACTCTACAATTCCCCATTTTATCCTCTGAGTAATAGCTAAAAACCTTCTTTCCTGAGATAACCACATAATCTACTCCTTCATATCAGGCTCTACTTAGTAGTTATCTTTTCTGAGACACCTCCTCTCCACTCACAATCCAAAATAGCATATTCTGCCATCCCTTATGCTATATCCTGATTTTCTTTTTTCCCTATCATTTCACAGGCCCCTGACATTAGGGAATTTTTGTTGACCATTCTTTCCCCAGTATCTAAAATGGTGCCTGATACCTGATAGGCACTCAATAAATAGTTTTTCTTATCAATGTACAGTAGAATGTTATACCTTGAGATGTCAAGGAGCAAACAAAATTATCTAATAATAGTTTCAGCTGGTCCCTAATTATTCAGGAGAGAAAAAAAGTACCAGAGGTTCCATCTCCAATAGCTTATTAGTTAACTGATTCATCAATATTTTTCTCCCTCAACAAATATTTGTAGAGCTCGGCTATGTGTTTCACACAAATAGGTACCAGGATTTCAAATAGTCTAATGAAGAAAATATACAGTCTTTACCCTCGTGGGCCATAAATCTAATAGGAAGAGGGATGAATAAACAATTACAATATTACACAAGAAGTACTATGACTGGACTATGTCCTGGAAGACTTCAAGAACAATCACCTAAAGGAAGGTGGGGAAGGTGGGGAAAACAGAGAAGACTTCAAAAAGAAAAGGCTTGCAGGATGCTTGTTCTCCTCAAGAGAGTTGGCTGAAATTCTCTCATCAACCCTCTTTGACACTTCAAGGGCATCTCTTAAATGTGAGTTGGGACTGGCCAATACTTCCTCTGATTAGTAAATGATTCCAACCAGAGAGAAATGAGAAGATTTATGAAAAAGAACAGAGCTTCCAAAGATGGGAGTGACAATTAAAGAAGAGAGCAACACAAAAGATTTGCAACTACAATGTTCATACCACATAGGATTTATTAAGAGAATTCCCAGGTTATGCATACATACTTATTTCAATCATTATTTAAAGAATGTGCATTATTTAATTATACTACATTAAAAATCTGTCATTGCAAAACAAGTTTTAGTTATAAAATATGTGTAGATGAATCCCTTAGCTGGAAGAACAGGGTAATCCCTCCTTTTTTAATGATTCAGCAGAATCTAATGCTTTTCTCTCTCTTTTTCTAGTCAACATATTCTAAGATCCTTAGCAATAACACTACCTCATGTGGTTGCATAAAAACTGATGGTAACTTGATTGTCTTGGCTTCTTGCTTTTTCATTTCTGTGTAGTCTTTAAAAAAAAAAACAAAACACTAACTTCTTCTGACAACTCTGCTGAGAGGCATAGAATCTTAAATGAATGAAGGGGACTAGGAAACCTCCAGACATAGAGAGCTTTGGCATTTTGCAAAGAGGTTGGAAATGTAGCTGCACAATCCTTGTGTGCAACAAAATAGGCTTATTGTAGCCAGTTCTGAGAAGAGAGTGAAGAAATACCTTCACTGTGGATATTCAATGAGCCCTGTATAGGACTAAGAGTTATATTATTAGTCTCCACTTTTATTGCTCTGTGCCTGTGAGCTTCAGCCTCTGCTAGAAAATTAAATTCTGAATGCTGACATACTGCTTAAGATTTTGTAAGAAATGACTATTGACTATGAAGACTTCTGCAGTAATGCAATGTTGTTCCAGCATCTAGCCTGGGATATTACTGTTATTGTAATTATTATTATTATTATTAACTATATAACACTGAAATTTCCTTTCCTGTTGAAAAAGAAAGAAAAAGATCACCAATCTATTTTCTGAACTATTTCTCTTGATTTTTTTCTGGATATAAAATATGTCATTCTACTGTTTATTTTATTACCACCTAATTTCACAGGGATCTAATTTGTAGAAAATTTAAAGCTTCTGCTTGTCTTCATTTTTCTTTTGACTTTTGTGTATATCATTATGCATTAGCCCACGTATCAGAGTATGAACTTGAGAATGAAGAAGAAAAATCTAACAGGACAAAGTTGCTTTTGAAAAATGTTTTTTTGAAGGATAAAGGTGAAAGTTTTCTTTAGATGATTTAAAAAATCTAGACTGCTAACAGAATAATTATTAGCACAACATCCCTCCAAAGCACTTCCACAAATATGTATTCACTTTTCCACATGCAGAAGACAACTGAAACTTGCTCAAAGTTATGAATTTGCACCTGGCAGTAGGACACAGGGCTCTAATCTCTCGGGGAAAAAAAAAAAAGGTCTTATCTCCCTGACCACTGACTTATAGAAGCAACAAAGTACTTAAGAAAGCCAACTTGATAATGACAGGTTATCTTGGTTTGACAACACCTCATTTAAAAATTTATATTCCTAAGGTATGTTCAGGCAATTTCTATAGCTTTCAGCAAATATTAATATGCAAACAGTAAACTCCCATTTTAAGAGGAAATAAAAATCCTTGTTCAGCTGACATTTGAGCTCATGGTACCTACACAGCAATGAACCATCTGATTTTAAAAAGTTCTTTTTATTCAAGAATATCACTTAAGCTTTGATGGTTCAGGATGTTCTGTCATTAATAAATTTCCCATGGTTTGTTGTAGATGACTTGTTACTTTTTCTTAGACTTTATCCATTCAATGGAGATTTGGCCTTGAAAGTGGGCTAACATAGTAGATAAAATTTGATATCTCATCCCAAGGCTGTATTAATGTACCTTCTTCCTTGTGACATGCTTCTGATTAGAAATTTAAAAAAAATAAAATAAAAACCTTGTGTGTCAGAGAGCATATATTTGCTTTAAGCTTAGGATGACTCTACAGTTTATTATTTAATCTGGAATCTTTGAAACTAATAGGAGGCATTATGAATATTTATCCTGGGACAATAAGCATTTATTCCATTTATAAATATTTTGTTATTACCATTAATCATTGAAGAAATGAGTGGACTAAATGTTGCTGAGTTGTTAACTCAAGCTCAACCTCCAACTGTACCAGTCACTCAATGTAAAGTGTGTCACCTTGAGCATCACTGCTACCAACAATAGTAGTTAACATTACTGAGGGAAAGTTAATTACTGATGGGAAAACTGAGGCCCAGAGAAGTTATAAACTTCTGCAAGGTCCAAGAGTTAATGTTCAGAACTAGTTCATAGACAAGCCCTGGTTCATTTAAAGTCTATGAGAATCATCCTTTCTAGACCTCAGCTTCCCCATTTATAAGATAAATAAAAATGGGTAGGAGTGAACAATTTATAAGGACTTCAGTATTTGAATTCAATAATTCTCTTTCTATTTAGCACACACTAAAACATCTTTAATCTGTACTTTTACAAACACAGGGAAGAAATCTGAACCACCTTTTGATAGAGCAAAAATAGACTTAAATTTTCCAGCAAAGTTTGATTTTTTTATATAATCAGAATGATTATGTGTTTCATTCAGTAAACTGACAGCTTTGATGGTGCTATTTATGAAAAGAGCAGACAATTTAATTTAGAACGTGGAGGGATAAACATTATTTTAATGCATAGACATAATACCTTAAGGGATCTCTTGAGGATTATTTTGAGTTTACTTTGTTTTTGGAATGACAAAATTCTCTGTCATTTTAAATAATTTTAGGGGCATATTTCACGGAAAATAAAACAAAATGATATACTGTTATTATTCAGCTGATATTATTACCCTTGCCTGCCTATATTATAATGGGACTAATGAGGCTATTTTCTTCCCACTTCCTATTGTCCTTCTATTCAGCTTTCCATCTAGAAATTTCTTATTCAGGAGTTTCCATTATTTTACCTGGTTTTATATAATTTAATTTCTTTAACGAACATGTACTCATTGGACCTCTATGCTTGTCACTGTTGTGGGTGTTGGGGAACAGCAATAAATAAAACAAACAAAAAACTGCCTTCATAGAACTTGTGTTCTACTTAATAAATGCTCAATTCTTAGTAATAGAGACACAATTTTATCAACCAGAAGTTTACCTTCTCCATAAAATCTTTCTTGAGAAACACAGATCATATCTATCTTTTTCCTTCTAAACATTTACACATTGTTTGAATTAGAACATTTAAGTATGCCGGTTTTACAACTTTCTTAGATACATGTCTTAACTCCCCAGCCAAATAAACTCACAAGGGTGAGACTACATATTAAAACTTTATATTCCTTTTAGCAATGAACATCTTTGGGCCTGCTTCTGTAGGTTCCCATGCATTTCTTTGACGTCAGTATATTAAAGTTAAATGTTGGGTTGAAAAATAGGGGCATTTCAATTGTAATACCACCCATTGACCCTGAATAAAGCTACACAAATTCCTACCAATTTACTTTCTCTCACCATAACAATCAATAGGTACTAACAAGCTCTTATTTTTCCTAACATTATAAAAAAATATCATTTGAATTGGCATTTCCCTGATTATCTTTCATGTTTTATCAAGAGTTTGTGTTTTTTCCACAAACATATTTTTTATCTTCTCCTTTTTCTTTTGGAGTGGCTGTGGTTTACTTGTTGATTTAGAGAAGTCTTCATTCATTTTGGACATTAATTCTTTGAATTTAATGTTGCAAATATTACTCATAGTTTGTGACTTGCATATTTCGTGACTTGCATAAATATAGCTATGCTATCAGCAGAATGATGTTTTCAATAGACCTGTTACCCATTCCTTCCTTTAAAACACAGTTCATATTCAAAGCATTACAGGACAAAGCAGCATACTTTATACATCTCTTCAGACCAAGGGGCTTTCATAATGTATTTTTCAGGAGTATTGATCCCTTTTTGGAATCACCTGAAATCTATTCTTTAGGGTCAACATTCCACTTGATAGATGATATAAAGGAAGAATTTGTCTCTAGCCTAGAGAAAATCTAATTAGAGATACATCTCCTTAATTAATTGCCCTCCAAACTAAGTAGCATCTTGCCCCACCTCCACCTAGGCCTACTTGTCAATATAACATTCTAGTAATTCTTTAATGTAATGTATTATCAAGGAATTATCATATTTTAGGAAACCCCCAAATTACTGAGTTCTTTCACAATGCATTTTTCAAATCAAATTGCTATACTTTCTCCCCCCTCCAAAGCTCTCCTGCCCAAGTGATCATGATAGTATCTATTTCATGGATAGTTCTCTGTCCTTATGAGTTAACTCCCTATTAATCCAATTCCATACCCCATTACAATTAAAAGACACTTGAATTTGTGTCCACACAGCCTGAGCCAGTACTTCTATATCAAAGCCTACCTTGCCTCAGATCCATATAGGAATTGGCAGGATTGAGTCAAGCAGTATGGCTTGTATTCAGTTTCCCAAAATTGATCTCAACCTGGGTCTTGTCTTGTCTTGTCATGTCTTTTTTCTTTTCTCCTTCCTACCTACCTTCCTTCCTTCCTCTCTTTCTTTCTTTCCTTCTCCTCTTTCTTTTATCTTATCACAGACAACTCCATCTGTGACTTATGACTTCCCATATAGCACTAACCAAGCAATGAAAACACATGTTATACAGTTGTCCACGAATAAGAGCCAAGCTGAGCTACCAGAGTTTTAGTAGCGAAAACACAACAAAGCAAGATATACTACACAGCCCCCTGCACATGTCTATCTAAACTCTTCTTCTGCTGGATTACAAATCCATTTTTATATCTTTTTTATTTAGGTGGTTAACCAGAACCCCACTCTTAAACTCAGAACTTGTATGGGTCTTTTTATGGACTTTGGGAGACAATATTGGAAACTCATGTGGGCAAAATAACTTTTAGTTCATACTTTGAAAATTTGCATTTTTGTTTTAACAATATAGCTTATTTCATGTACTGGTAATGTTTCAATTGGCAATAATCATTGTTTTCTCTTGATGCTCTAATGGTCAAAATTTGTCCACTAAAAGCCCTTTTTTCAGGTTGACCAAATTGTCCATTTTAACTCTAACCCAGAAATTACTGGGAGTTTCCCTGTTTCTGAAAACAAAAATGTTCCAGCATGATCTTTATTTTTCATGTGCCAAGACAGGGCACCAATTATTCTCCAAGTGGCTGTCAAAAGAGTGTTAGAGATCCCAATCTAGGCACTAGTGAAGCATAAATCCTGATGTTAGGCAAGTGACCTTAGAGGAAGGAATACTTAAATTACTTTATTAATGAAGTGAGAAATCTTTTTGTGTTGTAAAGGTCATGAGTTCATGTTGATGTTTCCATTTGACCTTTACTTTAAAAAATTCTTTTTACTTGATCTAATATGGAGTTTTCAAAATAATCTTTCTTGTTTAGAGTATTTTATGACTGAATTTGCTACATATTGTTACACTAAATTATGTTATTAAATTCTAATATTGAACCCTAATTTTCACAGTGCAATTTTCATTTCTATTTTTCTCCCTCTCCAAAATTTCTGAAATTGATTTGAAACTGCACAAATCCTGATGATCTTTGTCATCTGTACCACCTGAGAACATAACCAACTGTCTGAGATCACACACTAACACACACACACACTGCTTCTATTTCCCCAACAGAAATAACTCTAAGAAATTATAAGGCAGGGACACCTGGGTGGCTCAGTCGGTTAAGTGTCTGCCTTCGGCTCAGGTCATGATCCCGGGGTCCTGGGGTCAAGTCCTGCATTGGGCTCTTGCTCCCTCTGCCTGCCACTCCCACCTGCTTGTGCTCTTTCTCTGTCTCTCTGACAAATAAATAAAATCTTTTTAAAACTTCCATTGATTAAAAAAAAGAAATTATAAGGCATTAAAAGATTCCCTCTACACTGAATGTTAATAAAAATACTAATGAAAACCACAGAAATGTAAACCAGACTTGACTTTTAAGATTTTGTTTGAAATACCAACGTATCTTTGTCTAATTCATTCCTGCTATTTCAGTTCATTTTTTTCATAATTTTCCTTTGTTTTGTATCATTAATTTAGTATCATTATTTTTTGTTGCAGACAATTTACTTCTGAACTCCCTTTAATATAAACATGTTCATTTCTTTGTTATTGCTTGAGAGACTCTCAAACTATTCAAGAGTATCTCAAAATATACTTAATATCAAGAATTATAAACATATTAATATATATGGATGTAGATATACTACGTATTGTAATTTGAAAACCCCCACCAAATAAGTTATGCAGAATAAATTCTTCAGGTCTATTTATTTCCACAGTATTGACTGTACTCCATAAAAACCAACTCACATAAGACAAAAGAACAAATAGGGTCTTCTGGCTCCCAGCTCACTGGCATTTGATGATGCCATGTGGTGGGAATAATGTGAGAAGAGATTGTCTAAAGCATAATAATCAAAACTTTCAGTGGTAAAAAAAATAGACTATATTCTAATCTAAACTCTATTATGGTACTGTGAAATCGTTTTCCAAATCTTTAAATCTTTCAAAAGATATTCTTACCTTTCAAAGCACTTTGCACATGCTGTTCCCTCTTCATGGCACTCTCCATGACCAGCTACTTCTTAGCCTTTATCACAGAGGTTTTCCTTGTGCCCTTACCGAAACTTAGGTCTTAATCACCTCACTATTGTATTTATTTGCTTTTTTGTTTGTAGGGTATCTGTTGCCCCACCAGATCACAATTATGATTTCAAGCCTGTGAGGGAAAAGCCATACTTCCAATGTTACTCATCCTATGCCAGTACAACATAGATATATAGTAAGTGGTCAAGATATATTTATGAATGGGGACGCCTGGGTGGCTCAGTTGGTTAAGCAACCAACTTTTGATTTCAGCTCAGGTCATGATCTCAGAGTCATGAGATCAAGTCCCGCATTGTGGTCCCCACTCAGCTCAGAGTCTGCTTGTTCCTCTCCCTCTGCTCCTCCCCCACCCCTCTCTAAAATAAATAAATAAAATGTTTTTTAAAGAAATATTTGTGAATGAATGAATGCATAGGTGACCCTGTGTCTTCATCTTATTAGTCCCATTCTCAGAAACTGTTAGTGCCACTCTCATGATTTCGAATGCTGAGCGATATGTCAGACTGGTTTTTGCACTGATCTCTACGAACCAAAAGACTGTCTCTCTTCTTCTCCCAAACTAGTTGTATTAACAGTGTAATTTTAGGGATCTTCCAAATTTCTACTGCAGTGTAGGTAGATTCTTCTATGTAAACTGATGGGTATTCAGTCAGATGCTTATAGTTTGATAAGTTCTTGTAAAAGAGGGATTTATTCATGTATATTTGGGGCAGTATCTTGGCTCCACTATTAATTAATATTGTTATTCTATTGAGATATGTGTGGATTTCAGGATTTGGTTCTATGTGAAATTCAATTCATTTCAAGGTAAAAATTATTTGATGTTTACTATGTGTCATATGAGGGGAAGATTTTGAGCTACATTGAAGTAATGTCATGAACCTTGCTTTCAAAGAGTTGTTATAACTTGCTTTACACAAACTTTGGAGGAAATAACTAAATTTACTTAATGAAGGAGTTTTGTATTTCTCTAAGTCTCATTTGAAAGCAGCTTATATTCCATAGAAAATTTGACTTTACCATACAGATAAGAAATATGTTTTCATTTGAGGAAAGAACTTTTTTTAACAGTTTCCAAGGTCATATAAGACTGGTTCCTGATTCATCTTGATGTTCTCAGGCAGAATAAAGTGATTTCATATTTAGTTCTTGATGTGTCTGTTGGGATATATTAAAATGTAGTAATATACCATTTATTCTTTGAGTATACTATTGGAAAATTTTATTTATGAGGCCCTTGGGCTTAACAGGACTTTCAGAATTTACCGTGACATGCCAAGTGCCCTCTGAGTTTCTGGAAGAATAAAGTTCAATTTAGGCTTATGATCAGGACAAACTTCCTCAATCAGAATTCCATTAGACATGGATGACAACCTTCTTATAGAAGGCAATGAAGGAAGTTCTCTGGAAGTTCACCTCTGGAATTTCAATGAGTAACAGAAGACCAATTGCTAGGAAGTATAAACAGCAAGCCGTGGGGAAATAAAATATGTGCCGATAAAATCAAAGAGCTATGGGAAAATACTGTTAATATCGCAAATATATTTTAATAAAAGTTTAGCCTTCAGATGAAAATACAAGGTGCTTTTTCATAGTCACTTAAATTTTCACAAATTACACTTCTATGCATAATGAGGAGGATCAAAGTTGTTAAAGATTTCTGAGATATATTTAGCATTATTCTTCCATCAATAATTTGTCACAGGCTTTGAAAATGAGTTTGCATCAAAAGGACATCTGTGTGTTCATAAAGCATTTTTTTCTAGAAATTAAAATTTTTCAAGCTCAAAGGTGGCCTTTTAAGGACCATTATTTGAATAACATTGCTTGGCTAGAGCCTTGCCCTTTAAATAGATGATAATATCAAGATTAGAGTGCTTGGAGAATGCTTTTTACATGCTTATCACTAAACAAATGCTAGCTGAACTGAGCTAAAAATCAAGTTCACTACATTAATATCCAGTTTGAGTGGTGCAATCTCCAAGCTACAAAACTTTCAAAAGCACTGTTCAACAGCCAAATGTAATTAAAGGATAATTCATTCCATTTCTCTTAAATCTCATCAAGATCATTAGAGGAATACAAATGTAACAGCATTACTGTTCCTGCTATCTATCGTATAATAAGCGACATCAATATCAGTAGCATAAAAACCAGTCATGTTATTATGCTCACAGATTTGTGGGTCAGGATTTCAGATGGGGCAAAGTACACATGGCTTGTGTCTGCTCCTCAGTGACTTGGTTCTCACCTGGCTTTGGGTTAGAAGCTTCCTCATTGTCTTATTTGATGCCAGGTCTGGAATGACTCTAAATCCAGGCCTAGCTGAGGTTGTTGCCTGTGGTGCCAACTTGCTGTCTCTGTGTGTACTTGGCTTTCTCATAACATAACAACAGGGTTCTTAAAGACAATGTCAGACAAATAATTTTAAAGAGAGTTTATCATCTAAAAGCCGTTCCTGAAAAGGATTAACCTCAGTAAGAGAAATGGCTCCAGGAGAAAGTTTTGTGTGCAACAGCAATGGTGAGCAAATAAGTCAGTACAGAGGGTAGTACATGTAATTTAATTATTAACATTAACACGTGATGACTATTAACACAAAACTTTGTGTTAAATAAAAAAATAACAAAACTTTATAAAAATATCATGGAAGATACAAGGGGCTCTGTGTGTGGATACAAAAGTTTAACAAAATATAGTTTTTAAGTAACTTTTACTAGATATGAGTACTTTAAGAAGTTTCACCATAATGAAATCTGTCAATAGGGAAAATTTTACGACATATATTACTATGAAAAGTGTTTAAGCTGCTAAATTTGAGTATACTATTGAGTATACTCAATTTGAGTAGGGTTTTGTCCCTATCCATATTAACTTGACACCGTGAAGGATGTATATGTTCTTTCCAATTAATTGCATATTGACATTTCCAAACTATTTACAATCAATGCATTTTAAATATGAGTTTTCTTTTTTTACTTGAAATCAAATGTATATTGTATAAGAAAAAGGGAAGTGTTATATGTTAAATAGGTAGAAAAAGAGAAAAAGAAAAAGAAATGAGTATAAATCATGAGCTTCATTTCTCTAAAGGAAATTTTTTTTCATTATGTTAAAAAGAACTTTAAAGATTAATTTAAAAGTGCAAGCCTGCATCGCAAGGATTAAAAAATAACTGGAAGCTGGCTGGCTTCATATGTATCACAGTTCAGCTTTGAGTTAGCTGGGTGGCCCCCATAAGCTCAGGTCCTAAAATTGAGTTATGATGAACCTTGGTTGATAATGCTCACAAGAATTGGTAGAAGGAAAAGAAAATCCTCAATGGAGAAAAACAACATTAGGGTCAAATAATTTATACAAATTATCAAGAAAAGTTCAACTTAATAAAATAATAAATCTAATAAATCTTTAATAAAAGATAAAAGTTCAGCAAAAAATAAAAGGCACAAAAAGAAGATAATATGAAAGAGAACAAAGAATAACTAATAGGAAATAGAAAATGACAGGAAATCCATACAGTACATTAAAGACCCAGATCAAAACACACACATGTCACCACTACCACCCCTACTATCAACAACTTAGCTAGCTATGATTTTTTCTTGAAATCTATTCATGCAATCAAATGTATCAACAGATGTAAAAAGGGTATGTTTATCTCAATTATGGAAAGAAGAAATGCAGTAAAATGTGAATAAAATTCAACACCATTCATTTTTTAAATAACTCATTGCAAATAAGAACTAGAAAGTACCTGCAAAATAACAACAACAATAATAATAAGCATACCCAGTGAAAGAAGTGAGAATTCTCTTTAAATAAGAACAACAGCAAAAAGGATGACTGCATTCATTGTTTTTTAATGGCACATCAAACTAGAAGAACTGATCAGTGCAATAAACTAAGGGAAATTAAATAGGAGATATAAGGATTTGAAATTTTAAAACATTTTTAGAGATAGCAAGCTTTTGGATTAGGGAAACATAACTAAATTTTAGATTCTAGAACATGGACTCAAAGTGGCTAAACTAAATTGGTTGATATCTTAAACTGGTAACCTGTTGTTTAATATCCTTCAGGATTATTCCAAAGAAGTTATATATTTCAAAAAATTCACTTCACATTATTGTACATAGTGATCACTTGTCTGTATTTCAGATGTATCTTAGCTAAAATTAGTGAATACCCTAACTCGGATGGCTTTTGAAGCCTATACATTTGGTATTGTTTGACCCTTAAACTTTTTTATATCTTAGCATAGAGGATGAAGAAAGGCTGTGCATTGTTGCTTGAGAGTATGTACATTTAAACCAAATTTGTATTTACACAACCACTATGGCAAATGGATGAAAAAAATGTTACTACAGTACTGAATTTGTATTTTTTTAAACTTATTTTTTTAAAGACTTTATTTATTCATTTGAGAGAGAGGAAGAGAGAGAGCGAGGGGAGGAGCAGAAGGAGATGGACGAGCAGATTCCATGCCAAGCATGGAGCCCCATGTGGGGCTTGATGTCATGACCCTGAGGTCACAACCTGAGCCAAAATCAAGTCTGCCACTTAACTGACTGAGCCACCCAGGCACCCCCCTTTTATTTATTTTTTTGATCAGCTTATACCAGTGCTTGAAAATCTTAATGGTCGGAATTTTTTTTAAATGGCTACCTGCTTTCTAATAAGCTATTGGAAGACTTCAAAAAAATATGCCGCTTCTGGGTATTTATCCAAAGAAAACAAAAACACTAACTCAAAAAGATATATGCACCCTCATGTTCATTGCAATATATTTATAATAGCTAAGATGTGGAAACAACCTATATATATACACGTATGTGTATATATATGATGAACAGAACCTCAGGAACCTGTGGCACAGTAACTAAAAATCCAAAAAGAAGGGTTAAAAGAATATTCAAAGAAATGAAGACTGAAAACTTCCCAGTTTCAGGAAAAATTTATCAGAAGACATAAGGTCAAGGAGCTGAGGAAATCCAAACAGGATAAATCTAAACAAAGCTACACTAAAACACACCATGATTAAATTTCTGAAACCTGAAGACAAAGAAAAGATCACAAAAGAAGAGAGAACTGATACATTACATATAGGGAAACACTAATTTGAGTAACTGCACATTTCCTCATTGAAAGGCATTGAGACAAGAAGGAAGTATCACATTTTTCAAGTGCTGAAAGATGAGTATTGTCAACCATTAATTCTATACTCAGCCATAGTATACATCAGAGAAGAAGGGAAAATAAAAGCTTTCTCAGTTAAAGGAAAATTAAAGAATTTGTAACTAGCAGACCAAACTTTAAAGAATGGCTAGAGGAGGTTCTTCAAACAGAAAGGAAATGATAAAGAAGAAAACTTAGAGCATTAGGAAGGAAGAAAGAAGAATAGAAAGAGCAGAAATATGAGGATAAATAATAAACTACCCTCTTGAAATTTATGTCATATTTGATGATTAAAAATTATAATACTTTCTAATACTAAAGACAGTAATATTTAAAAATGATTAAGGTAATGGGAGAAAAATGGAAATAAGATTTCCACACATTACTCAAAACTGTAAAATGTTGTTACCTAGTAGACTATGATAATCACATACATATATTATAATGTTCAGAGAAATGACTAAGAAAACTATTACAAAATGATACAATCAAAAACACCATAAATAAACCATAATGAAACTTTGAAAATGTTCAAGTTACTCACAGGAAGGCAGATGTCTTTCAACAGGTGAATGGTTAAATAAACTGTAATATATCCCAGTCATAGAATACTATTCAGCAATAAAGAAGAGTGAATTACTGGTACATGCATCAACTTGGATGAACCTCCAGAGAATTAGGCTGAGTAAAGAAAAGCCAACTGCAAAAGGTATTACTGTATGATTCCACTTACATAATATTTTTAAAATGACAAAATTATAGGGATGGAAAACAGATTAGTAGTTGTCAAGGTTTAGAGGCAAGGTGAAGGTAGAGTTGGTTATAAAAAGGAAATACAAAGGATCCTCATATTGATGGAAATGTTCTGTCTCTTCATTGTGGTGGTAGATATACAAACTTATATGTGTGATTAAATTGCATAGAACTAAATACATATACACATACAAAAGTAAGACCAAGGAAATCTGAATAAGATTGATGGATTGCTTCAATGTTAAGATCCTGGTTATGATATTATATTATAGTTTTGCAATATGTTACCATTGGGGGAAACTGGGTAAAGGGTACACAGGATCTCTGTATTATTTCTTATAAATGCATGCAAATTTAAAATAATTTCAAAATAAAAAGTGTGCTTAATAATATCCAATTAGAAAAACAGGTGAGTTGCAGAACAGGTGCTATTTCACTGTGGAGATTATCCTGAAGGTGGCATGTGACTAAAGTCTAAGCCCCTGGGGTGGGGAGTGGTCAAGGATGTGAGATCTGGATTTCTCCAAATGTGAAATCCTCCAGATGTGGGCTCGTCTGCCAAGCATCTGTTTTCTAGGCCCGGCCTATGCTCACCTCTCAAGTGAAAGAGGAGGTGGGAATGGGAAGTCCATCCCACCCGATAATATCAAGTAAACTGATGTGATATTAACAGAAGAGGAGTTAATGATCCTGGGCAGGAAAAACACCAGAGATCCTCTACATATAGAGAAGCTCAACATAAAGAATTTTCCTTCCCCAACCTCCCCAGAAAGGATACGGGGTGCCAATCTCTACTTTATTCCAACATTGTATAAGAGATCCTCCTACAGTGGATCATTACAGTCTTCAGTCATGATTCTATATGGGGAGAAGAAACCTTTGAGAATTGAACACTATCACATCAAGAGGGACTTGAAGCAGAGGAGAATTAACCATATGTCACGGACTGGAGCATGAAGCTAAAGATTCTTATAATCCTTCTTATTGTAGGATTCTGATCTGGTCACTATTAATTTCAGCCACACTAAATGGAAATGTTAAAGAGGGGCAGTGTAGCAGCTCCATCTGGAAGGAAACATTAAATCAGGAAATTACTTTTGCTTTGTGTTCTAATATAGCAGATATGCTTGTAGCTGTGTGTGGTTTATGCTTTCCAAAGCTTGAATCTAATGTAGAAATATTTTCAAAAAATTGTCTGAAATAGTTTTTAGTCTGTAAAAACATACGAGAATCAGCTTCATTACATTAAATTCCACACTGAAAAATCTATTAATTTGCAAAGAGAGCGCCTAGCAACAAAAAGCCCCCTATGAGTCGTATATGTATACAATGACTCTTGGTGATTAATACAAAAATTATGGATCATTATGATAGGTGTTTAATGTTACCTTCTGGTAGGATTGCAATTAGATATTTTACCTAACTATTTAAAAGAATATACTTCAGGGCGCCTGGGTGGCTCAGTCGTTAAGTGTCTGCCTTCGGCTCAGGTCATGATCCTAGGGTCCTGGGATCGAGCCCCGCATCGGGCTCCCTGCTCCGCGGGAAGCCTGCTTCTCCCTCTCCCACTACCCCTGCTTGTGTTCCCTCTCTAGCTGTCTCTCTCTCTGTCAAATAAATAAATAAAATCTTAAAAAAAAAAAAAAAAAGAATATACTTCAGTTTATAAAGCAAGTCAAGCAGAGCAATTGCTCATTAATGGAAAATTAGCACCTTGAGAAAAATGTTGGCCATTAACTATAGAGTACTAAATTCATGCGATTACTTTTCTTAGTAAAATTAAGTAGAAATAACTAAGCATGCTGAAGAGAATTTTCACCTGGTGAAAATACCACTTTACAAAGTTACTCTTTACTTCAGTCACTTTTATTTTTCTAAATGAGTAAGTATGAATGTTAGGTCATTCTGCCAAACAAACAAAAAAACTTCTGCTTAAGAAAATACGTTTTAATACATTCTTTTCATTGCTTTATGTTTGTGAGGGAAGACTTTTCATATTATTTTGAGATTATTCTGTGTGATGAGAAGAAAACTCCTGGCAAGTAAATAAAAGCAAGTTATCTGATACTCATTTTAGTTCTACAGTATAAAGGATAATGTAGTTAAGAGCATGAATTTTGGAATTAGACAAATCTAGAGTAGGAATTTCACTCTGCTTTTGGTCTATTTGTGTGACTTTGGGCAATTTATTCAAAATCTCTGGGACTCATTTCCTCACCTAAAGTAGGTGATATATTACCTATACTGTAGGATTATTGCATAGATAACATAATATGTCAATAAACTATTTAAAGTGTTTGGCACAGCATCTAGCTTATTGTGCTAAATAAAATGATGGAAACAGTGGTGGTGAAGATTGGTTGTAGTTACATCCAAAAACTCCAATTGCTTGGATGCATGGCTTCAATTTCTAATTGAATTTAGCTAAGTAACCCATAAATAGCAGTCAAGGGCAACACATATTTTAAAGAAAATGTTAATCTTCTAAAAGTTTAAAGGATGAAGAACAAAATATTTTAAATATATTCTATTGTAGCACAATGTTTGCTGAAGGACACAGTATGACATGTTCTATGCTTTCATAGAACATTTCTTAGTTTATATATTTTATGTATTTTAATTATCTCTAGTTATGTATTATTATATATGGCTTATCACATTAATAATTTTATGGAAATCACTAAGACTTTAATTTTTAAGGTAAGACCATGTAAAGAAACTGAGACAACTTAAGATCAAATCTGAGAAAAATATTAAGTAAATTACAGATGAGATTGTATTTACTGGATATAAGAAGAGTGTTGTCTATCATGGTCACTTTAATATTTATAATCCTTTTTTTATACAAAATGTAGAGAATGTTATGGCAAGGTTCTTGGCACCCTGTTCCTTTACCAGGGAAGCACCCCTTTTGTGAGAAGTGTGAGGAATTTGAGAGTCAGAGGGTGGGGAAAGATAAGCCCAAACTCTGACAGAAGAAAGGACAGGGACAGAACCTGCCCTCTGCCTCTGCTATGTAAATACAGGAGTGGTGTTTTCTTAGATGTATGATGGTCCTCTCTTCAGAACTGTACTTTAAGGCTGAAGAATTACAGTGTGTCAATAACAGACCATTCTTCAGAGCCAGCCCTAAGCAAAATTGTGAAATAGATCAAGTTATCTTTGCTACTTTCCCCTCCTTCTTAATAATTCCACTCTGTACCTGAGGCATATTTCTTTCTAGTCCCAGTAGAACAGACTCTCTTTACTGTCACTAATTGAGAAAGTAAGATAATTCCCCTTAAAATGTCAACTGTTCAATAGTAACCTCCCCCAGGAGTATAATAAAGATTCTTGCTCACCAAAAGAATCTTCAATTCCCAAAGAAAAACATTTCTAGAAGTGCAAGTTGGCATTATCATGAGTGCTTATGTATGTATTTTTGGAGAAATACAGTAAGAGAAAATAAGAAAGAGAAACTTTCTTAGTATCACTGAAATCCTACAATATAGATACTATGTACTGATAAAGCCAAGTCTAATAGTATAATTTTTTTCATATATTTAGCTTACTTTCCATCCTAAGCTGACAAAACACACACACACACACACACACATACACGTATTTATAAAAGAAAGCAGAATAATAGGCTCATGTCTAAAAAAGAAATACCCTATAAACAAGCTGTCACTTGCTCTACAAGACCTAGAGATAGCTCTGTACTACTTCTGAAATAATGCAAATGTAAGAGATTTGTTTTCCTGGGACTGTTCTGGCAATCAAAAGAAGAGAAAAGTCTCAAGAGGTATTTTGGGGAAATATAGTGGTAGCCCAACACTTGGACATAAAATTTATCATCTTTATCTTTAACCTGTATTTAAATTTTCCATCAAAGTGTCTCCTCTGAGTCCTTCACCTTCTGCTCACAACACCACATAATCTTACTTATTCTTAGGAGAAAATAAAAACTTTTTGACTTAGTGCCCCTATTTGATTGTTTACTCCTTATTTTCATGGTTGTCTTCAAAGAAGGCATTCATAATCTTTACAGCCATTCTCAACTTACTATTCTGAAAAACATCTTCTAACACCACTCTTCCAATTTGTTAAAAGTAAAAATTTAATTCAAGAGATACCTGAGGGGGCGGGTTTGAACTATCAGTAGGGTCACTTGAAAAAAAAAAAAAAAAAAGTACTATGGGAGCAAGGGAAAACTGGAAATAGATCAATCTACACAAAAACAAACCGCCCAGGATTTAATCACTTCAGCTTCAGATTAGATTAATGTAATCTACCCTACCTTTCTGCCAGAATTAAAAGAAAATCATCTGGGGGCCCCTGAGTGGCTCAGTGGTTAAGCGTCTGCCTTCGGCTCAGGTCATGATCCCAGGATCCTGGGATCAAGCCCCACATTGGGCTCCCTGCTCAGCAGGGAGCCTGCTTCTCCCTCTCCCACTCCCCCTGCTTGTGTTCCCTCTCTCGCTGTCTCTCTGTCAAATAAATAAATAAAATCTTTAAAAAAAAAAAAAAAAAGAAAGAAAATCATCTGTAAATCATCCAGAGACCCTAATTTTTCACACACAGTCACTAGCAGTCAATAAAAATCTATCAGGAAAACCAACTTAAGAAAAACAGGGGAGAAGACCAGATAACAGAACAAGGATCACAAGGGATAAATAGAGTCATCAGACACAAACTTGACAATAAATGTGATTAATATTTTCAAGTAACTAGAGAATAAAATGGAAAATGTCATCAGAAACCTGGAATCAAGATGCAGTAAATTCTAAACCAACAAAAATGCAATCACAGAAATTAAGGATTCAGCAGATGGTTGTAACAGCTTGCTAGGCAGGGAATAATAAATGAAAATACAGGTCAATAGACAATATTCAATCTGAAACATGAAGAGGAAACAGTGACAAATGTGGGAAAGAGCCTATAAAAGGTACATATGGGATTTCATGAAAATGTCTAAGATTCATATTAATGGGTTGTAGAAAGAGAGAAAATGGGATAGATAATGGGACAGTAGTTTTGTTCAGAAGAGAGCTTATACATAATAGAATCTGAGGAAAACTGCTTCAAGCCAAAGGCAAAGAAAAAGAATCTTCAAGGTAGCCTGAGAATTATTGAATTATTTTCAATAGAAATAATAGGAATAAAAGTTAACTTCTCAACAGAAATAACAGAAGCCAGAAATAATGGAATGATATCTTTAGAGTACTGAGAGAAAACAACTACAAACCTAGAATTCTCCTAACACACACACACACACACACACACTCGAGTGAATTCGGTATCTGTTTGGAGGTAGATGTTGATGAAGAATTGTGGGTGTCTAACAGGTTTCCCACTTCAATTTTGAAGTGGCTGTTGAGAACATTTCTTTAAATTGGAAGGACACAAAGAGTAGAAAGATTAAGAGCTCAATTTTTGACACCAAGGCATATAAATAGATATATATGTTTGAGGAAAGAGATCTAAGATGAATCTTGGAATTGTCCATATGCATGTAGCAATTGAAGTTATGAGACTTGATGGAAAACATGGAAAGTAAAAAGATAACAGGATCTGGAAATATTTGAATGGTAGGAGAATAGTCTGAAAGGACTGGGTAGAGAGGAGGTCACTGGTAGGCATAGCAGAGCCATTTGAGAAGCAAGGTAGGACTGTGTGAGTCAGGGTTCTCCAGAAAAATAGAACCAATAGGATGTGTGTGTATGTATATCCATATCTCTGTATCTATCTGTCTGTCTATAATCTAACTATCTAGAGAGATTTATTTTAAGGAATTGGCTCACACAATTGTAGAGGCTGGCAAGTCCAAAATCTGCAGGGTAGGCAGGCAAGCTGGAGACCCAGGGAAGAGTTTCAGTTTGAGTCTGAAGGCAGTCTGCTGGCAGATTTCCTCCCCTCCCCACCGCCCCCACCCCTGCATAAGAGGTCAGTCTTTTTGTTTGTTTGTTTTTAATTAAGGTCATCAACTGATTGGAGGTACTTGGAGGTACATCTATATTATGGAGGGTAATCTGCTTTACTCAAAGTCTACTATTCAAATGTTAGTCTGATCTTTAAAAATAATACCTTTACAGAAGGCCTAGCCAAACTGACGAATAAAATTAATTATCACAGGGACCAAAGTCAGAATGTCTTGGTTTGAGGAGTATTAGGGAAGTGGAACGGGAAATTTTAAGTATTCTTTCATAAAGCTTGGCTGTGAAAAGAAGGGAAAGCAAGCAAGAACAATAGGGTTATAAGGCAACTGTGTATAAAAGTAGTATGTTGCTTAAAATAGAAGGGACTTGGCATATGTATATTCAGGAGAGAATATTCAGTAAAGAGAAAGACTGATGACATCAGAGTAAGGGTATGTGTTTTGGGGCCAGACCCCTCAAGCAGGAATGAGACCCTGAGACTAGTATAAGGATTACTTCACTTTTGAACAGGAATCAGCACACTTTAATAGCTCAGATATACAGTTGTTGTTTTTTTTTTTTTAAGATTTATTTATTTGAGAAAGAGAAAAGCTAATATAGCATGTGTGAGGGGAGGAGCAAAGGGAGAGAATCTTCAAGCAGACTCCCCACTGAGCGTGGACCCTGTTGCAGGCTCCATCTCACCACCCATGAGATCATGACCTGAGCCAAAAACCAAGAGTCAGAGGCTTAATCAACTGAGCCACTCAGGTACCCCTCAGATACACAGTTTTAATATTTTAAATGTAAAATATAATTAAGCAGTGACTTCTGCTGGTTTTGTAATATGCTAATTTTGTTAGTTATATAAGAAATTCAATGATGAACTGATACAAAGAAATTAGAAAACACAGCATTTTATGATTATTATAATTACAGGTAGGAAAAGTCTTCAATCAGAATTACACTGGGAAGGTCAGGAAAAGTTTCCTGCAGGAAACATTTTAGATTGTTCTTAAAAACATATAGAACTTATCTCAGCAGGGAGAGGAGAATGGAAGATATGAAAAGGATAAAATCTATATATATTCATCAGGATAATGATAACTTTTGAGTCCAGGAAGGAGTTTTGTTTGCTATATCACAGGGAAAACTAGTACCATCAAAATAACAATGTTATTTTAAATTGTTTTCAGATGTAAAGACAGTAAGCTCATGTATTTGCTAGGTCTTTCTTTAAAAATAAAGCTCAAAAATTTACTTCAGCATAAATTTAAGAACATATATTTGTAACACAATTTTTTTAATCATACATTTAAAAACTTTAGATGAAATTTTGTTCAATAACTACTTTTGAGCTTTCTTTATGGATCTAAGAAAGATGTTAGTCAAAATATATTTTATATGATGCAAAATGCCCCACAGAAAATAGACACAGTTGTATACCTCAAGGAACTTAAATATTGTATTGAAAACACAAAGCTTACACACATTATATATGGTTATATTAAGTCTAAATATACATTGCTAAGTTTCACAAAAGTTACAATTTTTTAAAATAAATTCATCATTTTCAGAGGAAAGGGGAAGGACGGCAGAGGAGTAGGGGACCCTATTTCAACTGGTCCCCAGAATTGAGCTGGATATCTACCAGACCACTCTGAGCACCCACGAAACCAGCCTGAGATGTAAGAAGATCTGGATCTCTACAAACAGAATATCGCAGGCGGTTGGTTTTGAGGTACGAAGCGGGCAGCAATGATTCCGCGGGCAGATATCGGAGGATAAACGGCAGCAGGAGGGTGCCTGGCCGTGGGGATCCTACACCGCCGGTGAGCGACAGCCTTGTGCGCTGGGGACGGGCACAGACTCGCCGACCAGTAGTGGCGGGGAAAGGATTCTAGGGCAGCCCCTGGGGTGGAAACCCTGAGCGGCGGGGTCGCACGTTCGAACTGCAGCCCCCAGACGGAAACCCAGAGCGGCAGGGTCGCGCATGCGCGAACTGGGAGCGGCTGGTTGTTTTAGAAGCACAAAGGGCAGAGACGTGCCCCGACCTGGAGGCAGGACTGGGAGCGCTGCAGAGGGACGCACAACCCAGGCCGCTGCAGTTTATAGCAGCACGGACAAAAATGGAGACGGTGTGGCCTGGAGAGCTCACTGAAGAACAGACTGCGATCTCTCTGCTCTGAGGCAGAGAGTTGGAAACGGTCTCTTCTGCTCTGACTCGCAGAAGAGACGCGGAAAGCCACCAGGGAAAGCCGCCAGAGAACGAAAGCCCCAAAAACTGATTCCCGCTGAGCCCATCCCCCGCCACAGGGGGGCAGGGCAACTCCGCCCAAACAGGGTTGCCTGAGTAACAGCGTGGCAGGCCCCTCCCGTAGAAGACAGGCTGGGAAAACAAGAGGACAGCAACCCTAAGGTCCCAAGAAAACAGGTGCATCTTGCTTGGGTTCTGGTCAATAATTTGGACTCTATACATTCCCTCAAACACCCATCAACAAATGACTAGGAGGAGGAGCCCCCAAAATAGAAAAGACTCAGAGATTATGACTTATGCTGCAGATTTACAAATGGATGCAGATATAACCAAGATGTCGGAGATGGAATTCAGGCTAGCAATTGTGAAGACAATGGCTAGAATGGAGAAATCAATTAATGGCAACATAGAGTCTCTAAGGGCAGAAATGAAAGGTGAATTGGCAGAACTTAAAAATGCTATCAATGAGATCCAATCCAATCTAGATAATCTAACAGCTAGGGTAACTGAGGCAGAAGAGCGAATAAGCGACCTGGAAGACAATATAATAGATCAAAAGGGAAAAGAGGAGGCCAGGGAAAAACAGCTCAGAATCCATGAAAATAGAATCAGAGAAATAAGTGACACCAGGAAGCATTCCAATGTCAGAATAATTGGAATCCCGGAGGGAGTGGAGAGAGAGAGAGGACTAGAAGATGTATTTGAGCAAATCGTAGCTGAGAACTTCCCTAGTCTGGGGAATGAAACAAACATTCGCATCCTAGAGGCAGAGAGGACCCCTCCCAAGATCAAGGAAAACAGGCCAACACCCCGGCATGTAATAGTAAAACTTGCAAATCTTAGAACCAAGGAAACCATCTTAAGGGCAGTTAGGGGGAAGAGATTCCTTACATACAGAGGGAGGAACATCAGAATCATATTAGACCTATCCACAGAAACCTGGCAAGCAAGAAAGGCCTGGCAAGACATATTCAGGGTACTAAATGAGAAGAACATGCAGCCAAGAATACTTTATCTGGCAAGGCTGTCATTTAGAATGGATGGAGAGATGCAGAGCTTCCACAACTGGCAGAAACTGAAAGAATATGTGACCACTAAGCCGGCCCTGCAAGAAATATTAAGGGGGGTTCTATAAAAGGAGAAAGACCCCAGGACTGATATACAACAGAAATTTACAGGGACAATCTATAAAAACAACGTCTTCACAGGCAACATGATGACAATTAATTCATATCTTTCAATAATCACTCTCAACGTGAATGGCCTAAACGCTCCCATAAAATGGCACAGGGTTGCAGATTGGATAAAAAGACAGGACCCATCCATATGCTGCCTACAAGAGACTCATTTTGAACCTAAAGATACATCCAGACTGAAAGTGAAGGGATGGAGATCCATCTTCCATGCCAGCAGACCTCAAAAGAAAGCTGGGGTAGCAATTCTTATATCAGACAAATTAGACTTTAAACTAAAGTCTGTAATTAGAGACACAGAAGGACACTATATCATTCTTAAAGGGTCTATCCAACAAGAATATCTAATAATTGTAAATATCTATGCCCCCAACATGGGAGCAGCCATCTTCATAAGCCAACTGTTAACCAAAATAAAGAGTCATATTGATAACAATATGTTAATTGTAGGAGACCTCAATACTCCACTCTCAGCAATGGACAGATCATCTAAGCAGAAAATCAACAAGGAAACAAGAGCTTTGAATGATACATTGGACAAGATGGACCTCATAGATATTTACAGAACATTCCACCCTAAAACAACAGAATACTCATTCTTCTCGAGAGCGTATGGAACTTTCTCCAGAATAGACCACATACTGGGTCACAAATCAGGTCTCAACTGATACCAAAAGATTGAGATTATTCCCTGCATATTCTCAGACAACAATGATTTAACACTGGAATTCAATCACAAGAAAAAATTTGGCAGAAATTCCAACACTTGGAAGCTAAAGACCACTCTGCTCAAGAATGTTTGGGTCAACCAGGAAATCAAAGAAGAACTTAAACAATACATGGAAATCAATGAGAACAAAAACACATCAGTCCAAAACCTATGGGATACTGCAAAGGCTGTCCTAAGGGGGAAATACATAGCCATCCAAGCCTCACAAAAAAAATAGAAAAATCCCGAATTCACCAACTAACTCTACACCTTAAAGAGCTAGAGAAAAAGCAACAAACGATGCCTAAGCCACACATTAGAAGAGAAATAATTAAAATTAGAGCAGAAATCAATGAATTAGAAACCAGAAACACAGTAGATCAGATCAACGAAACTAGAAGTTGGTTCTTTGAAAGAATTAATAAGATCGATAAACCACTGGCCAGACTTATCCAAAAGAAAAGAGAAAGGAGTCAAGTTAATAAAATTATGAATGAAAGGGGAGAGATCACGACTAACACCAAGGAAATAGAAACAATTATTAGAAATTATTATCAACAACTATATACCAATAAACTGAACAATCTAGATGAAATGGAGGCCATCCTGGAAACCTATAAGCTGCCAAGACTGAAACAGGAAGAAATTGACAACATGAATAGGCCAATAACCAGTAATGAGATTGAAGCAGTGATCAAAAACCTCCCAAAAAACAAGAATCCAGGGCCTGAGGGAGTCCCTGGGGAATTCTACCAAACATTCAAAGAAGAAATAATACCTATTCTACTGAAGCTGTTTCAAAAAATAGAAACAAAAGGAAAACTTCCAAACTCATTCTATGAGGCCAGCATTACCTTAATCCCCAAACTAGGCAAACACCCCATCAAAAAGGAGAATTTCAGACCGATATCCCTGATGAATATGGATTCCAAAATCCTCAACAAAATCCTAGCTAATAGGATCCAACAATACATTAAAAGGATCATCCACCACGACGGTGGAATTTATCCCTGGGATGCAAGGGTGGTTCAACATTCGCAAATCAATCAATGTGATAGATCACATTAGTAAGAGGAGGGAAAAGAACCATATGGTCCTCTCAATTGATGCAGAAAAAGCATTTGACAAAATACAACATCCTTTCCTGATTAAAACTCTTCAGAGTATAAGGATAGAGGGAACATTCCTCAAGTTCATAAAATCCATCTATGAAAAACCCACAGCGAATATCATCCTCAATGGGGAAAAGCTGAGAGCCTTTCCCTTAAGATCAGGAACATGTCAAGGATGCCCACTCTCACCACTATTGTTTAACATAGTACTAGATGTCCTAGCAACAGCAATCAGACAACAAAAAGAAATAAAAAGTATACAAATTGGCAAAGAAGAAGTCAAACTCTCTCTTTTCGCAGACGACATGATACTTTATGTGGAAAACCCAAAAGACTCCACCCCCAAATTACTAGAACTCATCCAGCAATTCAGTAATGTGGCAGGATACAAAACAATGCACAGAAATCAGTTGCTTTCTTATACACTAACAACGCAACTGTAGAAAGAGAAATTAGAGAAACGATTCCATTTACAATAGCACCAAAAACCATAAGATACCTTGGAATAAACCTAACCAAAGAGGTAAAGGATCTATACTCTAGAAACTACAAAACACTCATGAAAGAAATTGAAGAAGACACAAAAAGATGGAAAAATATTCCATGCTTGTGGATCAGAAGAATAAACATTGTTAAAATGTCTATGCCACCCAGAGCAATCTACACCTTCAATGTCATCCTGATAAAAATTCCAATGACATTTTTCAAAGTGCTGGAACAAACATCCTAAAATTTGTATGGAATCAGAAAAGACCCCAAATCGCCAAGGAAATGTTGAAAAAGAAAAACAAAGCTGGGAGCATCACGTTGCCTGATTTCAAGCTATATTACAAAGCTGTGATCACCAAGACAGCATGATACTGGCACAAAAACAGACATATAGACCAATGGAACAGAATAGAGAACCCAGATATGGACCCTCAACTCTATAGTCAAATAATCTTTGACAAAGCAGGAAAAAACATGCAATGGAAAAAAGACAGTCTCTTCAATAAATGGTGCTGGGAAAATTGGACAGCCACATGCAGAAGAATGAAACTCGACCATTCTCTAACACCATTCACAAAGATAAACTCAAAGTGGATGAAAGACCTCAATGTGAGACAGGGATCCATCAAAATCCTAGAGGAGAACATAGGCAGTAACCTCTTTGACATCGGCCACAGCAATTTCTTTCAAGATACATCTCCAAAAGCTAGTGAAACAAAAGCAAACATGAACTTTTGGGACTTCATCAAGATAAAAAGCTTCTGCACAGCAAAGGAAACAGTCAACAAATCAATGAGGCAACCCACAGAATGGGAGAAGATATTTGCAAATGACACTACAGATAAAGGGCTGGTATCCAAGATCTATAAAGAACTTCTCAAACTCAACACCCAAAAAACAAATAATCAAGTCAAAAAGTGGGCAGAAGATATGAAAAGACACTTCTCTGAAGAAGACATACAAATGGCTAACAGACACATGACAAAATGTTCATCATCATTAGCCATCAGGGAACTCCAAATCAAAACCACATTGAGATACCACCTTACACCAGTTAGAATGGCAAAAATGGACAGGGAAAGAAACAACAAATGTTGGAGAGGTTGTGGAGAAAGGGGAACCCTCTTACACTGTTGGTGGGAATGCAAGTTGGTACGGCCACTTTGGAAAACAGTGTGGAGGTGCCTCAAAAATTTAAAAATAGAGCTACCTTATGACCCAGCAATTGCACTCCTGGGTATTTACCTCAAAGACACAGATGTAGTGAAAAGAAGGGCCATATGCACCCCAATGTTCATAGTAGCAATGTCTGCAATAGCCAAACTGTGGAAAGAGGCGAGATGCCCTTCAACAGATGAATGGATAAAGAAGATGTGGTCCATATATACAATGGAATATTACTCAGCCATCAGAAAGGATGAATACCCAACTTTTACATCAACATGGATGGGACTGGAGGAGATTATGCTAAGTGAAATAAGTCAAGCAGAGAAAGTCAATTATCATATGGTTTCACTTATTTGTGGAACATAAGGAATAGCATGGAGGACATTAGGAGAAGGAAGGGAAAAATGGGGGTGGGAATTGGAGGTAGAGATGAACCATGAGAGACTATGGACTCTGAGAAACAAACAGGGTTTTGGGGGGGGGATTGGTTAGCCCAGTGATGGGTATTAAGGAGGGCACGTACTGCATGGAGCACTGGGTGTTATACGGAAACAATAGATTGTGGATCACCACATCAAAAACCAATGATGTATTGTATGGTGACTAACATAACACAGTAGAATTAAAAAATAAAAAATAAATAAAAATTCATCACTTTCCTTAAGAATTTGTAATCTAAGAGGAGAGAAAAGACAAATATATAAATAATTTTAATACCTGGTAGAGGAAGATAAGAGCATGAAAAGATACTAACAGAGCTCGGTGGCGCCTGGGTGGCTCAGTCGTTAAGCGTCTGCCTTCGGCTCAGGTCATGATCCCGGAGTCCTGGGATCGAGCCCCGCATCGGGCTCCCTCTCCGCGGGAAGCCTGCTTCTCCCTCTCCCACTCCCCCTGCTTGTGTTCTCTCTCTCGCTATGTATCTCTCTCTGTCAAATAAATAAACAAAATCTTTAAAAAAAAAAAAAAAAAGATACTAACAGAGCTCGATGGCACTCAAGGGAAAGAGAAATTACTTTTCAGGTCAGAGAGGAGGGTGTTTATGAGGGAGAGTGCCATTTGAGATGAACCTCAAGGACTGAGTAGAATATCAAGGTGTGGGATGTTGTGGCAAATGAGAAAGGAATCCTATCATCCCACCTAGTACAAGATAAGTGAAAGAAGGGAGTCTCAAAAACATAGACTAAAAAGCCAATGTAGAGTTGCTCAGTGTCTGAAATTTAGAATCTGTATGAAGGAATAGTTAAAACTAAAACTGGAAAAATTATTTGAACATATATTGTCAATGACATAAATACCAAGAAGAGAAAAACTTTTCCTTAATTTGGTAAACAATGAGTTACCTTCAAACAATTTTTATGCAGGGAAAGGTGAATATGAATAAGAAAAGATGGGACCTTATGATGGGTCAGGGGATCTTGTAGTAGTTCAGACAGGAAAATTTTGGTCCTAATTCAGTGTATTTGGAAAGGGAAATGGGAATTTGACTTCATAAGCTTCTCATAATTTCTTTTTTTGGAGGACTAACATAGGACTACCAACATTCTATTTGGCTAGGGAAGGACATTTTAAATGTATGTTCTGGGGGCACTTGGCTGGCTTAGTTGGTAGAGCATGTGACTCTTAATCTCAGGGTCATGAGTTGGAGCTTCATGTTGGGCATAGAGCCTCCTTAAAAAAAAGTATGTTCTGATATAATGTCATGACCTACTCTGCAGTTAATATTGTCCACACAGTGATACTTAAAAGATCCTTATTGTCTGGTTGGGTCATCAAGACTAACCTTATGGTCATTCACTCAATTCATAAATATGTATTACGCAACTACTATGTACACTGTACTCTTCTAGGCTCTGGAATTCTGCAAAAACAAAGCAGACTGCTCTCTTAGAGCTTACCTTTAGCAGAGTGAGAAAGATAAAAGAGAAACAAATATAAATAGACTACAAATAAAAGTAAAAGCTTTGGATTTTATTCTGAGGTAGAGAAGTCTTCAAAGGCCTCTAACTTTGTTTTAAAAGGATCACTATAGTTGACGTGTAGAATTTTCATCTGTATTAGCAGAAAAGAAGAGATGAACTAGTGCAGGAGGTGAGTTATTCTGTGTGAAAGGTGATGGTTGTGCAGACTAGAGAACTAGAGAACGGGAACTGAGGAGAAACTGCAGATATTTTCTGAAAGCGGAGTTGACAAGGTGTGCTGATGGTTGGGTATGAGAATGAGAGGGAAAAAAGATGAAGGTAGACACTTTAATCCAGATAACTCTTTGTTGTGGGTGACCCTCTGAGCATTGTAGCTACTGTGACCAGTAGCATACATGACCTAGTTGGTACATCCAAAAATGTCTCCAGACTTTGCCAAATATCTTCTTGGGGATGAAATGACCTCCAGTTGAAAGCCACTGTGTTAGAATAAAGAACGAATAGATTCAAAAGGGGATTATCAAAACTTTGTTTTAAGATACACTAATCTGGGTTAATTCTTATACATCCTAAAGGAGCTATCAAGTTGGAATTTGTGGGCACAAATATATAAATTAGGAGAAAAGTCAGGGCTGAAAATGCACATGGGAGAACCATCAGCATATAAATGAGATTAAGACCCTAGGAAGGAAGGAGAAGCTTTGCATTACAGAAAAGAAGATGACTAAGAACTGAACTTGGAATGTGCCATGTTTAGCTGTGGGGAAGATGAATCAGACCCAGGTAAAAATAACTGAAAGTAAGCAAGAACGGTATTCCAGAAGACAAGACAATGTTTAAAACAGAGAGAAAAACTACTTCAGATGTTGCTGACAAGTCTAGAAAGATGAGGATTGGAATTGGGATTTATTACTGTGAAGGTTATTGGTGACCTAGATAAGAGCAGTTTTTGTAGAGAGGTAAAGACTGAAAAACTGAAATAAGTTCAAGAGATAATGGAGGTAAAGAAGTGGCACCCACTAAAACAAAGAATACTTTAAAAGAAATGTATAGATTTGCTAGAGAGGAGAGCAAAGAATTGAGCAGTAGCAGAAAGAGAATGTGAGGTCAAGGGAGGCTTTTTGCTTTTGTTTTGTTTTGTTTTAAAAATGGGGAAAACTGCCTGGGTGGCTCAGTTGGTTAAGCATCTGCCTTCAGCTCAGGTCATGATCCCAGGGTCCTGGGATAAGCCCCACATCCATCGGGCGCCCTGCTCAATAGGTGTCTGCTTCTCCCTCTGCCCCTGCTCCTCCCCCTGCTTGAGCTCTTTCTCTCTCCCTGCCGCAAATAAGTAAATAAAGTCTTTTTTTAAAAATGGAGAAAACTATAACATATATGTTTGCTGATGTTAATGATCCAGTAAAGAGGCAAAGTTGATGAAGCAAGAAGAAGGGAGAATGGCTGGAGTGAAGTCATTGAGTAGGGTAGTAGATGCCAGGATCTACAGCACACATGGAAAGATGTTAAGAGCATGGATGGTCTAATCCAAAGATCCCAGGGAGTGAGTAAGTGCTAGACTGTCAAGCCCCTGGAGCAGAAGTGAGTTTCGACAGGCCACTACACAGAAATGACTTAGGAGACTTACCACCCAAGTTTGGTTCCCAAATAGCCAGCAGCCAAAGATATTGTTAAGGCAGCCAAAGATATTTTTCCAGCCCCATTGTGAGTAAAGCCAAGGGCCGCTGTAGATACATTTTCTTGCACTGACTATGGGATTAATTTGGATATGTTGGTTGGAGTGAGGATGAATACGATTATTCCCTCGGCAATATCATTCACTTAGAAAAGTTCAGCTACCACCTACATGCAAAAATCATTCCCTATGTGCATATATAATTTTGGAAATACATTTACTAGGTAAAATAAGCCCACTTTTGTTAAACTCTGCATCTCTTAATTCCAGATCTGCCTTATTTTAGGTACTCAAAATTATTTTTCATGGTCTAGTTCAAGTGCAGTACTCCCAAGTTATAAAAATTGAATTGTCATGACCCTGAGAAAAATAGGAAGTAGAAATTTTATTTTGCTCTATTTTGCAGGCAGATTTTTTTTTTGCTTACATCTACATTTAAAATTTTATTTTTAAAAAATACACCAGATAGCAATGTAACAATGACTATGAAGATATGTCTTATGAAGTGATTTATAAAATGATTTCACAAGTTTTATAATAACACAAACTGGAGAACTATAGAAGTAATTTGCTCTTTTAGGTTTTAACTGCTTCTACAGATAGAAGGAGAGATCAGCCTTGATGATATTAATACATTTAGAAGGAAGTAGTTACCAAATGCATATTGTTAATTTGGTTACATGGTTCGGCTTAATTTGACTGTATTTCTCCCCTAAGAATAGTTTATTGAAATGATGTCCTACAACTATGAACAAATTCAGATTATAAAATCTTATAATGCCCTTGCTTGTAATCACAAAGTAAAATTTTTTTACACTTTTGAACCTCTAGAATATATTCAGTGTATAACCTATCTATTTCAATCCTACTCTTAAATTCATTTGGTGCATTCTTTAAGGTCAGCAATGTAATACTAATTGGATCAAATTCCCTTAAGCACATTCTCGTCTCCTTCTAATGTACAACAAAATAAAATAGTTTTCATTGTAGACACACTAGAAGCTTAAAAAGGAAAATAACATTGGATATTTATAAAATGCTGGAGTGATCTTTCTGCAGGGCTGCTTCTTGTTTTTTTTTCCTCTTTGCTAATGTGGGTTTATCTTATCATTTTTTTTTTTTTTTAAAGATTTTATTTATTTATTTGAGACAGAGAGAATGAGAGAGAGAGAGAGAGAGAGCACATGAGAGGGGGGAGGGTCAGAGGGAGAAGCAGGCTCCCTGCTGAGCAGGGAGCCCGATGCGGGACTCGATCCAGGGACTCCAGGATCATGACCTGAGCCGAAGGCAGTCGCTTAACCAACTGAGCCACCCAGGCGCCCTATCTTATCATTTTAACCAAAGAATTCATTATCTTAAAGGAGGACATAGGTTTTCTATTTTACATCTCCATTTTATCACCCTTTAATAATAAATTATAAGCTTATAAATAATGCTTATAACTATTCCTGGAAAAAGCACAATACTAAAATTCAGAATTTAATTCATCCACAATGCACAATAAGGATTTCCCTTCCTGTTAACATTTATGGAATATAGCACTTAGAAACAAATTGGGTTTCAATTCCTTTAAAAATATTTATTGGTTATAGGGAGTAGCTCCTTTTCCATACTTTTTGTGTGGGAGGCAAAGAAGGGGCTCTGTATACGACAACATTATGCCCTCATTCTCCTTTGGCAAATACCTTTCCCTGCTCTTTAGTCTCCCTGCCAAGGTCCATGAAATGTACTTTTGCATTTCTCTTCTCTTAACCAAAATGCATCAGCCTTTGACATATGAATATATACAAATGTGTGTATATACACACGTACACACATATAGATACACATATATACATAAATACACATACATATACATATATATTATTCATATATATACATCTTCTATGTATGTATACTAAAATACATAAGCTTTCTATATAACATTTGAATCTGATTAGTTCATCCGCTTTTGTACTTTAAAAGAATGGGTTAAATACAGGAAACCAATTAAAAAATTATTGAAGCAGTCCATGTAGCTAGAATTAAGGAAGAGGATATAGAAAAATGAATGGATTTGAGAATTATTTAGGAGGCAAAACCATTATGACTTGGGGATTGGATGCAAGGATGAAACAGAGGGAGGTGTAAGAGCTAAAATCTAGGTGCCTCTGTCTCTAACTAAAATCCAAGTTAGTTTCTCTTTCTAAGTGATTGCAAACATCCCTTTGCCAATTCGATTCACCTGAAAAGCCTCTTTACTGTTAAATTTCATCATTTTCTGTAATGGAGTGACCATTGTTTACTTAAGGTTTCGAGGACAAAAAAAGAATATGGAGTAAGAGTGGGACATTTTTCTTAGGTTCCTATGCCTAAACTTTAATGATTCTCCCTTCTTGAAAACAAAGAGTGGGTCACTGATAGGCTTTATCCTTACAAGTGACCCCTTTTTCCAAGCACATATAAACTGTTTTCTGTTACTGACATTATCATTTACTCCATCGTATACCAGTCCCTCTTTTTAACTATTTAACTTATCTGCCATGATGAAAAAAGGAAACTGTCATTACCACCACAAAACAAAAGATAAAAGAGTAGCCTGGAATCTGGTTGTGTCTGTGGTAGATATTATCCTTCCTTACATCTCAGAAAGTTAGCACTGTTGCTTGATAAAAGAGCATGATGAAGCAATGAGGTGCTCTGCATTGAGATTTGATTTGGAGGTTGGAATCAATATTCAAAAAGCTTCAAAGTATAAACTCAATGATTATTTTAAGGAAAAAATTTATGCAAGAGAATACATGTGTAACAGGAAAAAAGAGCCCTGAAATTCCAGAGAGTGAAATTGCAAAGCCCCAGGAATCATGGACTTGGCATGGCAATACCTGAGAAGGGATGGCTGGAGGCACACATCAGAACCTGAGTGTTCTGTCCCTCAGAAGGTCCACGTCCCATGTACTCGAATGTGGCACGTGAACTTGGTGAATAAGATTGCCAATTTGAAGGAACCAATCAGAGAGGAGACAAATGGAGCCTTCCCCAAGTGCTTGGAACAACTAAACATACCAAAACTTGTCAAGAACCTGATACCCTCCTTCCATATCATTTCTTTTTCAGCTAAGTACCAATGTATAAACCTACTCTTTTATCCCAGCCCTAAATAGAACAATTCTTGCACAGCAACTCCTGTCTTAACTGGAAAGAGAAATATCCTCTCCTCTCCTCCATCTACATTCCCTCTCCAGAAGATTTCATCTAAGCTCCAGAGCATTAAAAAAATCTATGTCCCGCCATTTCCAAATTTTTATTTTCACACCTTGGTTTCTCTTGTGACCTCACTTCTACCTATTTGCCTATTTCTGCTCACATGTCTAATAGCTATCATAAATTCAACATACCAAAAGAGAACTATTGATTCCATATCACTTCCAAAGTGATTTTTTTAATTCTTTCTATCTTAATTGATGGCACTACCATCTTCTTGGGTCCCAACCTAGACCTTATCTATGATGATTTTCACCTCATTCTCCATTGAACAGTAAAGGTTCTATTGATTATACATTCAAAATACATTTCAAATACTACGTACTATTTCTCACCATCTCTACTGCTACTTGCTAACGTAAGCTATGATTATCTCACTTACACCTCATTAATGGCCTCTAAGAGGTCTCTAATTCTATGCTAATGCCTTATAGTCCATTCTCCTTATATCTTCTTAGCATAGTCTTAAAACCTTTCTGTGGCATCTGATTGCAACCAGACCAAAATCCAAATCCTGACAACCCCTGATTTGATCACCTACTATTCTCCACCCCTCTCATAAAACCTCTCCAGAAATACTGGACTTCTTTCTGATCTCTAAATAGACCAGAATCTTTTTCTGGGTCATGACCTTGGCACACGCTATTCCATATGCCTAGATCACTCTCCCCACTCCTCTCTTTTCCCCTTACTGTCACATATTTACCCCTTCTAGAGTCAGCTCAGTTGTCAACACTTCAGACAGTCCTTCCCTAACCATCTTCATTGAAGTGGCCCTTCCTTCCACCAGGTCACTCTCTTTGCCATTGCTGCCCCTATTTTATTTTCTCTACAGCACTTAGCACTACCTGAAGTTATCCCATTTACTTGTTTACATAATTATAGACAGTGCTCTCACATTAAAAGGTAAACTTCATGAAAGCAGGGACTATGCCTTTTTGCCCTGAACCTAGAACATTGCCTAGGGCACATAAATCTTTGTTGAATGGCACAGACAGAGTATGGCCTCAAAATCATTCCTTAAAACTTCAAGTAATTTGACATATATATACTGAGAAAAACTTTGAGGAACTTTGGTGCTTATGGATTATGATGAAATGTTGCTTAGTACCCTGGATTATTTAATCAGATAATAACATCTACCTCAAATTTAATGGGACATCAGAACAATGGTAAAAGTCAATATGAATTAATAAGGAAAAGCAATTCAAAGATAATTCCCTGAAGAAGTTATTATCTCTTAGAGTTTCAAGAAAACAATCTTACTCTACTTCAAAAACAAGACCTAAAGTTATACTTAGTTCACAAATAAGTATTGAATTATAATTTTATCTAAGATCCAAGATGATGAGTAATAAATTTTTTCATATAAGAACATTTGATGAAGATTAGTAAATATATATTCAAGTCTTTATTTTTCCTAAAGGAATATTATTAAGTTATACGTCCCCAAAATAACTTAGCTTATATTTATTTCATAAAATGTTGCTAATTGCTTTTGGATTGAGATTCAGTTTCCCAATGCCCCTAAACTGATTAATAAAAGAGAAAGAAAAATCAACTTTTTGACATACATTACCTACATAAACTCCAAATAATGTATTAGCTAGATATATATCGATCTGAATTGTCATAAAGCTTAGAACCACCTTCTGGGATAGAAACATCTGCTTGCTTTCCACTTTCCATCGCATGAAGGGCAACACCACTACTTCTCACCTCCCCACCCCACCCAATCCCTGCCCCACTTACCCCATGACCTGGCCATAGTTTGCCTTTCCAGTCTTGCCTCCACACTGTTCCCACAAAACCTCACTCTATAGCCGTTGCTGGTGGGTCATTATTGCTAAAATATATCACACATAGCCCCTCTGTTCAGGCTTTGACCATGCTTTTCCCTAGATCTAGAATGTCTTCCTCCACTAGTCAACCTAAAAAATGATTTTCTCAGGCTTCGAGAACAAGCGCAAACATGACCTCATATCTGCAGCTTTCTGTAATTATGTTTTTATTCCCAACTATCTAATCTTATTCAGAAAAAATCATTTCCTCATCAGTCTACCAATTTACGTTATAACGTTATAACTCTACCACTTTTCTGCATGACACTGAAGCTTGACACACACTTGTGCTTGTACATCTATCTCACTTACTGGGTTGTAAGGCCCTAAAGGATACAAACTATTTCTTATTCGTATTCTTAGCAGCTAGATGGGGCCCACCAAATATTAGATGCCCAAGACATATTTGTTAAGTTGAAATCAAATAAAAGCTTGTCACAGAGGAAACAGTGAATTGGATTTTCCATGCCCATTGGTTTTATTTATCTAGGTAACCTACAGAGCAATCAATCTTGTAACAATTTCTAAGAATCATAAAGAAGGCCAAAGGAGTCCAACCTTACAGTAGTCTCATCATTTGATAGAAGTAAGAGCAAGAGTTGATGTGCAAGTTACCTACCTTGGTTTGGTTTTACATGTTTAGTATTGTGATCTCCCTGTAATTTGTACAAAATAACTTTTTAAAGGGTATTTACAATTAAATAAAAGATTTAAAAATAATGAAAGCTGTTACTAAAAACTATTTCTTTACTTAATAAATATTTATTGAGTATAGATTTACAATAGCTAAGGCACAGCCTTGCTCTCTTTAATTTCTCATGGACTAAATCGTTGAAATCATGGCAATAAATTATTTGAAGTACCTGATGGATATCAGCAAAGAATCATTTTTATTATAATGTCATATGTAAAAAGTTTTTTAGAATTATCATATCAAATAAAAACGGTTTCAGTCAAAATTTAGAGTGGCATTCTAGATGCTAGAAAAAAATAAATACTTTCTTAGTTTAGGAGGTGGAGACAAAAATTTCCTATATTTCAAGGTCAAGGATCATGAACTCTATGGATTCATATACAAAAGGATAAACCAACATATCTCTCTCTGGCATTCCTGACAAATTATTTGAACAATATAAAGGAAAATCATGTTCTGATTAAATACTGCTCTGGATAAATCTTAACAAATTTTTATCAAAGTCTGGAGAGAAACTCTTTCAAAGTCTTCTAATATTTCCAGGGATAATATAGATGTGTGTTGTTTTTATACTCAAACTGCTATGGAGAACCAATGATTTACCTAAGTCTAAATCTGACCTTTGAATTCAATTGTCTAGGTACTTTTCCTTGGATAAGATAGGGCAAATGGAAGGCCTAGATTTTTTTTTTTTTGTCTAAATTCCTTATTTTAATATAACATAAATACAACATAACACAATAACATTTGAATTTTTAATAAGGACTATCTTCTCAGTTTAATAACACAGTAGTTTGACAGACCCACTGTTCAAATACTAACTTATCAAAAAAAGCTAAATTTTTATAAATTGAAATAAGCATTTTTTAAAAAATTTTTTTATTATTATGTTAATCCCCATACATTACATCATTAGTTTTAGATATAGTGTTCCATGATTCATTGTTTGTGCATAACACCCAGTGCTCCATGCAGAACGTGCCCTCCTCAATACCCATCACCAGGCTAACCCATCCTCCCACCCCCCTCCCCTCTAGAACCCTCAGTTTGTTTTTCAGAGTCCATCGTCTCTCATGGTTCTTCTCCCCCTCCGATTTCCCCCCCCTTCATTCTTCCCCTCCTGCTACATTCTTCTTCTTCTTTTTTTCTTTCTTAACATATATTGCATTATTTGTTTCAGAGGTACAGATCTGAGATTCAACAGTCTTGCACAATTCACAGCAGAAATAAGCATATTTTTAAAAGAGATCTTAGGAAAAGAAATGTTGTCTCCTCTTCAAAATATTGACCTCTCCAAAGAAGATATCAAAAGCAATTGCTTTTAATCATTTCTTGTTTTAGGTAATTCTAACTTGTTAGTAGAAGGCAAAGTACTCTATCTTCATTTATAAAGACTAGTTTAAAAAGTACTGTTTAAATACTACTATGACATACATTTGAAATAATGACTCTAATTTTCAATAGAGAAAACTGCCTCTTGCATTTTATGTTATTACTAATTCATTGGGTGAAAATGAGAAGCCAGATCATTTTGGGTAAAGTCACAAGACCATGTGGCCAAGAAAGAATGGACTGCTGTCTGCTGCGCTTGCTATTTCAATGTACTTAGTGTCAGAACCAATACTCATCATGATATGCTTCAACCCCACAAAACGGCCAATATGCATTCTCATTGGTCAGGCAGCCTCTCTCCCTCTGCCTCACTAAATGTTAAATAATTTGAATATTACCTCTAAATAGCATCCTATTAAAATAAGACTTATATTTGTCCCATATTTATCATAAGCTGTACAAGGTTTGCATCCATATGTATGTGTACATATATTTATGTGTACACACACAGAAATGTGTAGATTTCTTAGATCATCCCTACAAGTTAATTCTTTTTTTCTCATTTTAAGATAGGGAGAGTGAACCTGAGAAAAGAGAGTAACTTTCTCCATGTCATTCTCTAAATAAGTAATGCAGCTAGATTTCAAACTCAAACAAAACTTATGTTCTAGGTATTAAACAAAATCTATCCAATCTCTATTCAGTATATAATAAAAAATCATGTTTTGCAGCATATAAAATTAAAGGTATATTTGATCATACTTCTAAGCCTATGTTCATTGACCCTCACGCTGCTGGAGATGCCAGAAAACAGTCACCACAACGAGATGAGGTGGGACCCCTCAGGCTGTCTCAAGAGTATTTGGCCCTAGCCATTCGAAGGCCATGGAAAATTCTGACCAATTCTTGACGATATCCACACAATGCAGAAATTTAGCTGGACCCACTTAGACCTGCTGCCAACATATAATCCCAAGCCTTCCCCCAATGAAGACTCACTTGATTCCAGCATTATTGTCCACTGTTGCCAGCACTGATATCCCCAGTGCACTGACAACAGCCAGCACTAGGAACCCTAATCCTATATAGCGATTGTAAGGCCTTGCTTCTAGACTGCAGCTGAGTCCATCAGTTCATAAGATCAAGATCAGAACCAAGCATATGATCTCTCTCTTCCCTGTATATATGAGTCATTGCCCAGAGTCCAAACTTCTCAGATCATTCAATCATTTCCTCAATTCTCATTTCCACAATGCTGTCAACATATTTTCTCCTAACCCAATATCTCATTCTAACATTCTTTCCTAAACCTTTCACATTTACCACTGATATTCCCCTAAATTATTTGTTATTTAAAATTACTTTAACTGAAACCTAGGTATTCCCAGAAAACAAAATTTCCTCTTTATCCTTCTCAGGCAAGGTGTTTTTGTTGGTTTCCCTCTCATGCCCTGACTGTTTAAGTGTTGGGCTAAGAAGTGGGTTTAGTGTCCTCCAGGTTTTCATCAGGAAACATCCAAATCCAAAGTTCTAGAACTTTGTGATTTGTATGACCCAGCTTCACCACTCTCCCCAACTCCAAACTCCAGGTCCTTCTTAAAGACTTCAACACCTGGGGCGCCTGGGTGGCTCAGATGGTTAAGCATCTGCCTTCGACTCAGGTCATGATCCCAGGGTCCGGGATGGAGCCCCACATCAGGCTCCCCGCTCGACGGGGAGTCTGCTTCTCCCTCTCCCACTCCCCCCTGCTTGTGTTCCCTCTCTCTCTCTCTCTCTCTCTGTCAAATAAATAAATAAAAATCTTAAAAAAAAAAAAGACTTCAACCCCTGTGCACAATCTCCATCTTCACCTTAGCTGCTATAACCATCCCAGTGAATCCAATAGCCACCTGAATGAACCACCCAACAATCTTGACTGTGTTCACTGAACTTCCTAAGATCTCCTCCACTTCACCTAAGCCACCAACTCCCTCAATCACAACTTGAATTCTGCCACCTCAAGAAACTCAAATTACTCTCAAAGTACCCATTTCAAATATCCAACTCTGACCAAAACATCCCGTTCTTCCATTCTTCCAGTGACTTGCCAAGCACTCCCTCTAACCCCTGAAGCAGTTATTTGTATAACTCTTAGATCACCAACCCAGTAACCCATTTTTTACTATACCTGGCAGCCTTTCTGTCTTAATGTCTTCTGCTACATGTCTTCGATGTATAGTGAACCACATTTCCAGATGAATCTCACTATAAACTTTCTCTTACAAAAGCTTTCTGCAAGTGTTTCTTAGTTATTCACCTTCACCTCACTCTTTAGTTTAGTCTGGTTTCTGGCCCCACCACTTGAAAAAAATTGCTCTTGTAAAGGAATTTACTAATGCCACCAAATGGCTAAATCACAGGAAAACTTATTTGACTTTTCTAGGATTCTACAAGCTGACCACCAACTTCCAGTTCTTGAAAACCCCGTTTTCTTTTCTTCCTTAACAGGACATTCTCCTAGTTTTCCTCTTATTTCTCAGACAGCCCCTTCTAGTGGCACTCATCCACTCTTTCTCTGCTGCAAGACCTTTTAAATGTCAGAATTTTGTAGGCTCAGATCTAGGCTATGTACATATTTGAATTTATCATCATTCCTTAAGTGTTTATATCTCCTCCTAATTTTTTTAAGATTTTATTTATTTCGAGAAAGAGAGAGCATGAGTGGGGGAGCTGCAGAGGGAGAGGTAGAAGCAGGCTCCCCTGCTGAGCAGGGAACCCAATGTGGGGCTGGATCCCAGGACCCTGGGATCATGACCTGAGGTGAAAGCAGACACTTAACTGACTAAGCCACCCAGGTGCCCCATCTTCTCCTGCTTTTTTATATCATGAATAAAAAGCAGCTTTTATCTTGACCTCTCTTCTAAGCCTTACCTATAGCCAAATGCCTAAATGATATGCGAATGCGATATGTGAAATTTGGATATTTCACAATTAAATTGTTTATTTATTTAATTAACTTAACACTTTACCTCAATCTGCCTGTTGCTGTTAGGTAATGAAAAAGCAATTAGCTCATGCATAATCAATAGAATTTCATGTCACAAATTCAAAAGTTAAAATCTACATTAACAAAATATTCTTAATATTTGTTTTGTTTCCCTAAACCACCACTAGGCCCCCTGCAGAGTTCTTCAGTGTATACTACTCTTTGTTCTTCTTTCTTCTGAAAAATACTCTGCTTTTTATTATTTTCAAATGTAATTGACCTCCTTTCAAATGCATATTGCTAGCTTTCCCTTTCAAAGAGACTTTGTAAGTTTATTTACTTGTGAGCACAGGGTTCATTCTCCCGCATGAATTATAAAACAATTCTTGAAAGCCTGGGGGTTGTAGTGGTGGTGAACTTGGGTTGCACTAACATATAAATGAGAACCTGTAAAGTAAACTTGGTGTGTTAACAACTCAGGTATGGTAGTTTCCCTATAACTACCTGGTGACTAGGTGCCTAATTTCTTTGCGCACGTAGATCATGAGTAAACAATGCCAGCCATATTTTCAAATTCAGAATCTGTGGTCCTTTTTTTTCCTTTGAGAACTGAGAGTACATTGGTGACCATGCCAGTGAGTCGACGAACATTTCCTGAATGCCTATCATCAGTGTAGGCCCTAATTATGACACTGAAGCTAAGTCACTATATGAACTACAAGAAAAGTAAGTCTAAGGACCCATCTAAAACTATTCTATGAAAAATAACCTGCTAAAGTTCCTCTTGTCTGTGTTTCATTGAAAAGAAAAACTGTGCCCCTAGCACCAACCCACTTCCAGCATGGTGGAGGCGTGGGCAGAGTGGCTTCTCTCTACAAACCTTCCGGTAATGAAGCCCTTCTAGCTGGGAACTGCATCCTGTCTGTCTGCCTCTCACTTTGGAAAACATGTTTATCAACTCAGAGATGAATCATTGCAGCATTTATGCTAAATCGACAATCCAGGGCGACACAGTTATTTTCCACTGCTCCAGCAGACTTTCTCTCCTATTTACATCTGAATCTCAGCCCACTCCTATTGAATAGAAGGCCTGGCCTCCTTCCAGACTTCCCAAATCTGATTCTGGAGTTCCCTGAGGATAGGTCTGATTGGCATACACTACCTTGAGGACCAGCAGGAGCTGGTGAGAAGCCTGCTGCTCTGCTCTAACTGGTGTGTTATGGAGATGTCATCCACTCTGAGTCATCAGCAGATGTAAGTTGGAGTACAAAGTGCCCTGCAATGATGCAGGGCAGAACAGAGTCAGGCTTCAGGTCCGTTCTCCCCCAACTGCTGACAGTGCACAAGAGATTCAGAATATAAAGGTTCACACTGTAATTCCTTAAAAGTAATGTCTGCCTTTTGTGAAGCAGTTCTGTGGTAATTAAAGACCTAGGGTTATGTATCAGACAGAACTGGATTCAGATCCTGACACTTACTAGGTAAGTGTCCTTGGGCACATTAATTGATGTCACAAAATCAGATTCCTCATCTGAGAATTTTGTCTAATCTTAGTATCTACCCTATAGAGTGGTTTTAAGAATTAAATGGAATATAGTATATAAAAGGCAGAACATAGAACCAGGCACAGGATGAGAGTTCAAAAAACAGTAATATTATTAAGGGTATTCTATACATTGTCTGTTTCTATAATAATCCAGTGTTCTTTTAGCTATTGCTAGCTTCTTTTATTTCTTTTTATTTAGTCATTCCTTTGACTTAACTCTCCATAGCACAAACTTTTACACCTTATCTTCCCTTTCACCTCAGAACAATCCACTCATCCAAAGGAATAAAGACAAGAAACCCTTCATGTCTAAGAAGAGGCAGTAAATGAAAAATACAAATAATACTTTAAAACTCAAACACTAACTTCTTTGACATTAACTGGACCCAAGTCCTACCTAAAACCTGGGTGTGGTGTTTGCTTTTGTTATTCATTTGTCTTTTGCTCGTGTGATTTCTAAAAATATGAATGGGCTTCAAATTAGGTCATTGAGTACTAAACCACAGAATATTTACTAATATGCCAAAATTCATAGGCCATTATGTTAGAAATAATACAAATACAGTGCAAAAGTCAAAGAAAGCCCCCATTCATACAATAGCTGAAACAAAAATCTATTTCTACCTGTACACTTGGGTTTTCAGCCATGTTCACTTGATGTTTGAATAAGGCCATGGCCCACTTGGATGTCTCTGTCGATCTCTATTTTAGCCAATCCAATACTGCTAACAACTTCGCTGGAGTGGCCACTTGCTGTTCTTTTGGCCTTTTAAGTTTCTTAGATTAACTAACTTTTCTACCTCTGGTCTTCAATCAGTTTCTGGGTTTACAATCTCATAAATTCCCATGTTTTAACAAAGTGCTAGTAGGTTCGGTTTTTCCCCAGGCCTCTCCCCTTGGCTTGCAAACAGCCTCCTTCTTATAGTGTCCTCACATGGCCTCTTCTTTGGTGCTCTTTCCTCTTCTTATAAGGATACCAGTCCTAACAAGGTCTATACTTACAATCTCATTTATTAACCTTAATTACTACTTTAAAGGCCCTATCTCCAAATAGTTATATCAGGGGCTAAGGTTTCAACATAAGAAATCCGGAGGAATACATTTCAGTCCTTAACAGCCTTGCAGATTATTCATTTGATAAAGATCAGCCTCCCTGACCTTGTCTAGTGGAACACTGAAATAGCTGGACATTATTCTGTAGGTAGCTTCCAAGAAGTATGATGTTCATCCCAAAGGTAGACCTGGGCCCAATGTAATCAAATTACACAGGGCCCGGAAAACACTGAGACACATCAGTTGATTATAAAACCAATATTTATTTAGTGAGTTGGATTAAAAAAAAAAAAACCTTCTTTTTTTCTTTTTCATACTGAAATAATATTTCAAACATAGAGGTAATACAAAGAATAATAAAATGGAAGTTAGGCACTCATCCAACTTAATCAAAACTTAGAAGAAATTTTATAATTCTTTTAAAAGAAACATAGTTCTTTTAAAAGAAATATATTTCAGATATATTTGAAGCCCCTGTGAATCCCTACTTGATCATACTCCCTTCTTTTCTTCTTAGAGGTAATCATTATTTTGAACTTGGTGGTTTTCACCCTCAGGTATGATATTTTTATACTTTTGCTTCATATGAATAGACTGTTGTTTTTCTCATTATTAAATTTCATATAAGTGGCATCAGAATATAGGTATCGATCTCAAAATTCCTTTTATACATGTAGCTACAGCTATTTTAATTGTTGTATGGCATTCCAGGGTAGAATATGTCACAATGTAACTATTTATTCTTCTCTTGACGGACATTTACATTGTTTTCAATTTGTTGGTTGTTACAAGTAACACTTGAAGGACAATTTTCGTATCTAATCTTGTGTGCATGTTCAAAAGTTTCTCTAGAAACTGTAAGGGAGGAAAAAGTTTTCCCAGGTTTCTAGGTTCCCAGGTTTCTTCCTTTTCTCTTAAATCCTTTGCTTGTTTTTCAATGGCATTATCTGCCTTTTCTTATTGATTTTCAGGAGTTTATATATCCTAGATTCGAATCCTTTGTTGGATATATTCATTGCAAATAGATTTTGCTAGTCTCCAGCTCATCATAAATAAATTCATTTATGGTTTATGATTGAATAAGTTTATCTTTTGCTATACAGAGAATTTTAATTTTCATATAATCAGATATATGTCTTTCTTTAAAATTTGGGGGGAGGGAGCTAAGAAATCCTTCCTGACCTTAGCATCAAGATATTCATTTGTATTTTTCTTCTAAAATTTTAAAGTTTTATTTTCACATTTAAATTCTTAATCCATTAAATTAAAAAAAAATGTGTATGAATCTACTAAGAATACTAAATAATAAATAAATAAAGTAGGCATGCATACTTATACTTTTTATCTGATAGTTCTAATATCTGAAATTTTAAGGGAAGTGATATCCTTGCTACTGTTTGTTATATCTGATGATTCTTGCTCATGTAAATTTTTCCTTGTGGATTTTAAATTTTGTATTATTAACTTGTTTTCAAGATTCTTTTGTATGTGGATGTCCTGGGAAACATAGGTTTGGCATGTCCCATCCAGAGTGGTTGTGTTTTTGCTTCTGCCAGGCATTCCAGAGGTACCATATCTAAGATTTCTTTTTAAATGTTATTTCTGATTATGGTTTTCTAGACTACCCATGTAGTTTAAATTGGAAACTTAATTCCACAGAGTTATAAATTTTCAGCAGAGACACTTACTTTCCACCTGTGCCCAGAGTAACACTTTTAAGTTTCTTTATGAGGGTAACTTTCCCTAGTAAAGTAGCTATTCTATTCTTTTAATGAGGGTATATCCCTCTAGGGGGCCTAGTTGAGTGTAGGATCTTACTTCTGATTTACCATCTCTTTCTTGGACCCAACACTCATTCAACTTTTAAAACCTGAGCAAATAAAATAGAAACCTCCTCCACCCACTTCTTACCCTCTCTCCCATTCCACAAACCCGCCACCTAGTATGATTCTAGAGCTTCAGTACTTTTACTTTCTTATCTTGAATATTTCCCTTGTTTTCTTACATGTTCAGCTATGCATTTAAAAGGATTTTAAAAATATTATGATCATTCTAGTTATTTTGTTGCTGTTAAGTATTGCTATAAGTTGATGTTCTGCTTTTCTATTTATAAATATTGTGTATCAAATAGATTTACTTAGTGGTTCACTTTAATTGGGCAAAGCAGGATTTATATTCTTTTTTTTTTTTAAGATTTTATTTATTTATTTGACAGAGAGACACACACCGAGAAAGGGAACACAAGCAGGGGGAGTGGGAGACGGAGAAGCAGGCTTCCCGCGGAGCAGGGAGCCCGATGCGGGCGGGGCTCCATCCCAGGACCCTGGCATCATGACTTGAGCCGAAGGCAGACATTTAACGACTGAGCCCCCCAGGCGCCCCAGGATTTATAGTCGAAAAAAATTAACAAATAAATTTTATAGTTTCCATTTTCTTTTCAGCATTTTTATACATTTTTTTCTATTCAGAAATCACTTGGGAGGCATAGCAAAGGGTTTAAAATTCAGATTAATTTCCCATAAACAGTACGGCATCATGAATTATTTATTTTCAGAATTTCAACTGGCTATGCCTGATTGCCAAATTTCTGCTGTCATGCAAATTCCAAAATAAATAAAATAAATAAAGCCCAACTGACATATTGTGTAACAAGAAATGTTCCTTATCTCCACCACTTGAAACTGGGAGCAAGGACAATTTCAATGTTTCCAATTTCTGTCAGTAATGTTTTGGTGTCCCATGCAGAACATCTCTCTAGGTACTTTTCCAGATGATCTGCTGCTAATACCACTTATCTAGCTATACCCAGAATCAAAGGATTCAGTCTATGTAATTTCTCACTTTCTCAGTCTGGAGAGAGACCATTCAGGAAAAAAATTAAAAATCAACCCAAATTATTTTACTCATCTCATCTATTTTTGCTGCTTTTTCTTTTTAAAACTCCTGTTCTTGTTTGCTCTTGGAAGACTGGTAGATGCCATATGGTTAATATAATTAACAAAGTAAAGATCTGCTTTGATTGTTAATATTCCCAGAAATCTGTTCAACATCTTTTCTTTTTTCTATGTCATTTTAAGGAGTAATATGGTAGGATCAGACTAATAGAGCCAATATAACAGATTTTCCAAAATTAAAAAACATAAGAGTAAGCATTTAAGTGCTTCTCGTGTTCATTCAACAAACCTGTCCTGTGAAGGAAGAGAGCAAGAGACCCTTCCAGTGTCCCCATTTTCTACTCAATGGAGACCATAATGTATCTTAAGCAAGTGTACTTGTTCATGAAGAATAAGTCATCAGAAAGTAGGTTTCTCACATTTTTCTTCTCTTATAAAATGCTTTTGACTAATAATAAGTCTTTAAAAAACTCTAACACATGTAATACATGCCGCATTTTTTCTCAGTTGTCAGGAACATTAGAAGCCACTTCTGATGATCATTTCCAAGTAGCTTTAGATAATATGTTTCCAATATGAATCTTTTGGAGAATGTTCATTCTTATTTTCAACTTATATTTGTCCTTTAGTTTTTGTCTTTGACATAGAAATAGTGACATTTGCCCTCCCGAAATTTCACATCATTAGTCACTACATTGCATGGAAAGTACTTCAATATACATAGATAAATTTGTTTTATAAGATGTTCTGTATATCTTAGATCTTCCTTTTATTGGAATTTTGCTAATATGCCAATAGTGAAAACCACATTGCATTAAATAAACATAACAGAGATGGGGTTCTTTTATTACTATAAAATGACAAAAATCAATTTCAGTAGCAATTAAACAATTCATCTAGTTGTTTGTATTATACAATACATGTTATATATGACATGCCTGATAAACTGTACATTATAACATATGTTATGTTACAAAATTTCTATTAATTAGAACTCTTTAAAAAGCAGAGTATCCTGATTAATCTCTGGTAATTTCAAGATATCTTTAAGTAGCAGAAAATTGTAGTAGAAATAACTTCAGCACTAGATAACCATGTTTTAGAATTCTGCTCCTTCCACTTACTACTCTGAACTCATCTTCACAAAAATCTTTACTTTCATCAAAGTGAAGCATGAGTTAAAAATACCTTCTTTCCACTAAAAATCTACTTGGCACATAATATGTTCTTTTCTTCCATGTTTATTAAGGACATTTAAAAAGTAGATTAAGCTACGTATTAAATAATAGTTAAGGTAAAGTAATATAATTCTGTCTCTTTAGTCTAAGTTCATTTTCTGTACTGCTGATAATATTGAAAACAAAAATAAACTATTGGGACCACATCAAAACAAAAAGCTTCTGCACAGTGAAGGAAGCAATCAACAAAACTAAAAGGCAACCTACAGAATGGGAGAAGATATTTGCAGATGACATATCTGATAAAGTATTAGTATCCAAAATATATAAAGAACTTATAAAACTTAACACCCAAAAAACAAATAATCCAATTAAAAATGGGCAGAAAACATGAATAGACATTTTTTTTTTCCAAAGAAGGCATACAGATGGCCAACACACACATGAAAACATGCTCAATATCACTTGTCATCAGGGAAATGCAAATCAAAACTTCAATGAGATATCACCTCACACCTGTCAGAATGGCTAAAATCAACAACACAGGAAACAACAGGTGTTGGCAAGAATGTGGAGAAAGGGGAACCCTTTTGCACTGTTGGTGGGAATGCAAACTGGTGCTGCCACTCTGGAAAACAGTATGGAGGTTCATCAAAAAGTTAAAAATAGAACTATGATCCAGCAATCACACTACTAGGTATTTACCCAAAGGGGGAAAAAAAAATACTGATTCAAAGGGACACATGCACTCTGATGTTTATAGCAGCATTATCTACAATAGTTAAATTACGGAAACTGCCCAGTGTCCATCAATTGATGAATGGATAAAAAAGAGTTGGTATATATATATGATGGAATATTACACAGCCTTAAGAAAGAATGAAATCTTGCCATTTACAACAACATGGATGGAGCTAGACAGTATTATGCTAAGTGAAATAAGTCAGAGAAAGAGAAATACCATATGATTCCACTCACATATGGAATTTAAGAAATAAAATGAGCAAAGGGGAAAAAGAAAGAGAGACAGACCAAAAAACAGACTCTTAACTGTAAAGAACAAACTGATGGTTACCAGAAGGGAAATGAGTTAGGGGATGGGTTAAATAGGTGATGGGTATTAAGGAGGGCACTTGTGATGAGCACCAGGTGATGTATGAAAGTTTTGAATCACTATATTGTACAACCAAAACTAATATTGCACTGTGTGTTAACTAACTGGAATCTAAATAAAAACTTAAAAAATATATATTGATAGTGAACAGATTAACCAATATTATTTAACATTCATTTGTATTTTGAGACTTTGTCAGAATTTTCAATGTTGCTTAATAATATTCATCTCAAACAGAAAAGCCTTGGTGTTCTCTGGCTTCTAGTTCAGTTTCATGACACTGTTGCTATTTCCCAACTCCCCATTCACCCTTGGTAAATTGCATTCTCCATTGATAGGGCATGAATTTCTAGTGGTAAGAGCACATAAGGATGGTTGGTCTATAAGGCAGGAAACATTGGTCAAAAGCACTGTAGTAGCTTCCTCTTTCTTCAAAGGGGGTCTGGAGGACTGGAAAAGGGCTACTACATATAGAAATATAAAAGATAAAAAAGTATTTGGAGCAAAAGAGGCACTGAGTTTATGATTTCCTATTATAGATGTTCTCCTTCATACTAAGATCAGTTTACAATGATAACAGGGTCAATCTTTCAAGAGGACATGCCAATTATAAACCTTTAAGTACCTAAGAGTAGAGTGTCAAAATACATGAAGTAAAAACTGACAGAATTGAAGGAAGTAATAGAATAGACAATGCAACAATAATCATTGGAGTCTTCAATATTACATTTTCAATAATGGATAAAACAACTAAACAGAAGATCAATCAGGAAATGGAATACACAAACACTAGAAACCCACTACATTTAATTGACATCTTCAGAACACTTCATATTTTATAATGTTTTACCTAAATACAAAAATGGAAAGTTTCCATTGTACAATAATTAACACTAATAGTTAACATTTGCTATGTATATACCAGGCACTATCCTAAGTGTTTTGTATGTTTCTTATTTTTAATAGTCACAACATCCTAATAAGTACAAAGAAGATTTTAAAAATTATCCTAACGTTTCATAGCTGATGAATGGTAAGCAAGGATGTTATAGTGTGAATTATGTCCCCCTACTCCCAATTTTTTATATTGAAACCCTAATCCCCAGGACCAAAGAATGTGACTGCATTTGGAGATAGTGCCTTTCAAGTAGTAATTAAGTGAAAAAGAGGCTCTTAAGGTGAGTTCTAATCCAATCTGACTCTTGCCTTATAAGAAGAGGAAGTTTTGACATGGAGAAACACCAGGGGCATGTGTGCACAAAGGAAAGACCATGTGAGGACACAGCAAGAAGGCAGCCATCTGAAAGTCAAGGAAAGAGGCCTCATAAAGAAACAAAACACACCGACATCTTGATCTTGGACTTCTGCCTCCAGAATGGCAAAAAAAATAAATGTGTTGTTTAAGCTACCCAATCTATGCTATTTTGTTAAGGCAGCCTTAGGAAACTAATACAAAGGACTTAAACTCAAAGAGTCTGACCTGAGAGACCACAATGCTAACCACTGCTCTAGAGTATCATGGCTTACATGGTTATTTTTCTTTGTTCCCAATTTCTAAATATGTATGTGTTGTTCTAACCTATATATATTATTAATAGTTGTTTTGAACTTTTTCTCCAAATAATTGTAGAGAGCTATTTAGGAATAAGTCACCTTAGATTCTGAGTAACTTCAGAAACTTCAGGTTTCATGTTAGTTCACAAATGATGAATTTTATAAGAAACTGCCCTTGATTCTGGATCACCCATTCTGAAAGGTATAAAATGATTTTGTTAAAAACTGTTTTAAAGACTATTTGGAGGTTTCTGAACACTAAAAAATTTAGAGATAGAAAGAATCCCACTTGACATCTTGGTTACCATAACATTCCCTCTAATAATCCTGCAAGGATTTCATCTTTGCTATATGATTATTTAAAGAGAAGGAATCCAAGGGAAATGACTGCTTGTTGAACACTTTCTGTGTATCCATGACCTCAGAAAATCCTGCCTAACATTATGGAAGAGTGCATAGGCAGCAGGTAAAATCTGAGAGCTTTTTGCCTAGGCTAATACATAAATTATCAGCAAGAGAAAAATAAATGACAAAACAATTGTTATTATAAGAAAACTTACTGTCACTTCCAACCAATATGGAATACCTTACTTAATGTACATCAATAATGTCTAGAACATTTATTATTAGATTAGTAGGTACTTAGCTTCCTACGCCCATAATATTTTCTTTTCTTTCTTTAATTTGTAATATTGGAACACATTGCATTGAAGCACATGTCAAAAGTGTTAATGATAAAAAAACATATCACAAAGGGAATAAACACCAGGGGCAAAGTTCCTACAATTTACATTTCTTTGAAACCTAGATTAGGCTTTTATTCCAATGATCCTATTCTGTTAGAGTTCAAAGTTCTTAAAATGGCAATCAATTTAAAAAACTCTTCGTACTATTGATTTGTAAATACTCTGGCAATTCCTCCCTCTAGAGAACAAATAGAAATGCCATATTAAAAAAAAAAAAAACTATTTAAATAATGTTAAATTGGCACTAAAATAAGGGAAATCCTCAGATAATAAATATAAGACAGGTGTGAGAATCCAAGGAAGGATATCAAAGACTGATGACAGAGATTACTTAAAAATAAAAATATCTTTCAAAGATTGATGATAACCATTGACCTGGGATCTTTTACAAATCCTATTTCACCAAAGGTTTTGGTTTGAATAGTTACTGAAAGTACAGGAGATAAATAAGGGGGCCCTTAACAAGGCTGGAGCATTTGAAACACAGAACAATGAATGAAGGCAGGACTACCTAAGACTGTTAGACACCTGATGGGGGAGAACAGTATTTGATCTCCATCATTCACTACATGGAATCATCAATTCCACTGAAGTCAAGGATTAAATGTCAAAGGCAAACATGTAAAACATTTTGAAAAAAAAAGAGGAAAAAAATCATTTTCTATAGGAAAAATCTATAGCTTTAACAATTTTTATTAGAAAATAGGAAAGATTAATAGTTTAAAACCCAAATTAAAAATTTATATTAAATAGACAAGATTCACAAAATTTAACACAAAGGACAAGGCAAATAAAAAAAAGAATATAGTGAAATTAATGAAACAGGAAGCAAAGGTACAATAGAGTTTCAACTGAGCTACATAAACTCACAAAGCTATATAAAGAAGGTTTATTACAGTATTAATAAAGACATATATGAATAATCTGAGGAGTAGAAAGGGGAGATGAATACAAACACTGCATTAAAAAGTAGAGATTATTATAAAATCTATGCAAATCAATTAGAAAACTTCATTGAAAATGGTCAAATTCCTAGAAAAAGAAATACAGTAACTGAAACTGACTTAACTATAAACTGGAAACTTCAATAGTCCTAAAATCATTGGGGATATAGGATTAAGAGTTTAAATATTTACATGAGAAAAATACTAGTCCCAAATCATTTTTACTAAATTCTGCCAGACATTCAAATAAGAGATAACCCAATATTACATGAACTATTTGCAAAATGATGTTTTTCAGAGATATACACATAAGTGGTAAATTATAGAGAAAGTAAATAGTCAACATAATTTGAGATAGTTACCTTTAAACATAAATCAGAGGGCATCATGTAGAGACATAAAGGAGGATTTAAACTATTGGTAATGGTCTTTATCTTAGGCTGAGTGGTTGGCACATGGGTGCTCCTTCTGTTATTCTGTACGTATACTGTACTACAAACTTTTTAACTACCAGTAATGTCAAAATGCTTTAAGACAATAAAAAATTCTTAAGCTTTTTTTATTTGATTTTTCAATAAATAATACATTCACAAAATTCAACAATAAAAAAATGTAGAAAGCTGAAAAATGAAAATTTCCTTCTTGCCCTTGTCTTAATCCACCCAATTTCCAACTCCCCCAACACACAACAAATGTTATTAATCCCTTTGGTTCTTCTGCATTTCCTTAATATACAAATATGAATATTTTATTTCCACCCCACTTTTTTACATTAACCATAACATATTCTTTACAATATTCTGTCCCTTGATGTTTTTCTCAACAATATATTTAGAGATCTATTTCAGCACATAAAGTGTTTTGTCATTTTTTTAGATTTGTATAGTGTTCTTGTTTATTTAAGCAGATTATATCAGATCTGCATATAACCATGGATATACCATATATTTTTAAGTTTTTTCTTCCCAAATATTTTTCTCTGCAAACAATTATTCTATAAATATCTTTGGAAATATTTATCCTTGGAAATATATTTGAATATATCTTCTGAAATATTTCTCATGTGTGCAAGTATGTCTGAAGGATAAATTCCCAAAAGAGTAACTGGATCAAAGTATAGTCCCATTTGTAATTTTGAGAGATACTGCCAAATTGCAATCCTTCCTAAAAGCAATATAAGGAGAGCTTATTTCTTCATAGCTTCCTTGAGAAAGAGTATGTTATCAGACTACTCCATAGTTTGAATTTCTATTTCTCTCATTTTGAGTATGGCATAGCATTTTTTCATATTTTTAAAGATACTCTATTTTCTTTTCTGTAAAACCATCTGTTCATATCAACTGTCCATTTTTTCTATTGGGTTTTTCCTTTTCTTATCAATTTCTAGAAACCTCTTACTATATTAGAAAGCTTGACTCTATGTCTGTGACATAAGTTGAAAATTTTCCCAGTTTCTTATTTGCCTTTTGACTTTGCTTATGATTTTTTTCCATGCAAAAATATTTGAATTTCATGTTTTCATTTAGTCAAATGTATCCTTTTTTTTAACTTTTTGGAATTTGAATTATAGTATAAAGGCCTCTATTCCATGATTATCAAAGCTTTCTTTCATGCTTTCTACCTATACCTCTGTGGTTCCCTTTTTTTAATTTGAAATTTTTAATATATTTGAAATGATATATGATATGATGTATGGAGCTATGTTGTTTTTCATCATAATTTTTTTCCCAAAGAGAAATCATATCTAAAAGAGATCACTCTCAACTTAGAATACAATAGTATCATAAGTACATCTTTTTAAAATGTTTTATTTTAAAAGAGCATGACTCTGTGTATCATTTATATTCTCAGTGTGCATCTAATGTGCATCTAATACAATGTCTTCACACATTATTTTAACAGCCATAAAAAAGCAGTCAAAAAGTCACATAAAATGATAGTGGCCAAGTAATTCCAAAGCCACGCTTTCCAAACTCAACAATAGCAATGCTGAAGTAATCTCCAGTAAAATCTGATGTAGAGCCTTTTTGCTCCCTTTTAGTGAACTGACTTAAATACGTTTATGCTTAGATTAGCCAATTTATTAAGATCCACACTTCTCTCCATTTTTTTAAGGATTTCAGAAAATCCAATCCGTTAAATACTCCAGTCCGCAAAATTCCTGTAGTAAGTCCTACGAGGACAGCACATCAAAAATAAATACAGTAGGGGAAACACCTGAATCGAGCCATGGGAAGTTCTCCCAGACAGTAACCACAGCTCTCCTACGTATCTTCACAGTGGCTTGGCAGCCATCATGGAAGTAACATTCTGTCCTACTTGCCTTAACTCACTGACAAATGTAGAGAAGATGGTCAAGAGCTAGATGGAGTAGCTGTGCTGAGATGCTCCACATCCCATTTTCTTCTTGAAATCAAGGAACACATGCTTCTAAACACGATAGATGGCTTTATTAAATGACTATTTCATTTAGAGATAAGCCTGATAAAGTTTCATCTTCCTGTAGAACTGGGCTTATCCTGAAGCTATTGATTGCTAAGATCCTGAAAGGCTGGGAATAGTGGATATATACAGTTTGTCTCTAATTTGAAAATCCCTGAGTACTGCCCTCTTTGAATGAGTAGATTTCACCTAATGCAATACTGGTGGAGAATCCCAAGCAATGGAGAAAATGAAACAGGTTCATATGCAGGCAGAACAGAGTTAAATAGAAAAAGGGTAAGGAGAACAAGCGGAAAGTTATTAAAAGCAACAGCAGTATCACTGGACTGGTTGAGCCTTGGTTCTACCCTTATTTTGTTGTATGACTTCTAGCAAGAAAGACTATTTATAGGTCTCCATTTATATACTAATAAAATAAGCAATTTGGATTATCTAATCTCTAAAAGATCTTCCAGTAGTGGCATCTATTATTCTCAAGGAATGTAAGAACAGAGGTAGTTTTTGGTTGAGGTGAGGGGGCTATACCTGAGGGATAATAATAAAACTTCTTTTGCTTTTTTTTACTGAAGTGTTAATAAAAATCTGTCAGTCTCCATTAATCAAATATATTTATAATTAGTAAATATTCTCATAATTATTGCAAGTTAAAATATTTTTAGGTTTTTGTTTGTCTTGAAGTATACTGTTTCTTTTACTTCTCTTGAGAAAAGTTAAAACATGTTTGTAATGCCCATTAAATGACAAAAGGGCAATTGTGGCAAAATAAGTTTTAAAATTCTTTGCTCTAGAAGAATGCTTTCAACTACCCTTTAGTAAATAAGTTGTGTAAAAATCACTATTTTTTCCTAAGACCAACTAAAATCTTGGGAAATAAATTTATAGAGGGAAATAAATTTATAGAGACTTCATAAACAAATAAGTTCACAAAAGTAGGCCATCTGAAGGGTGTCTATATCTTCCTGCTTCTAGAATCAAGATGTTTGATTATGACCATAATAAATTATGTCTTTTCTTCATAAATGTAATGAGTCAATTGTTGATGTTCTTAAATATTTTTTTATAAAAGTCAGCATGTGAAATAACTGTTTTTCTGTGTATGGATTAACATGCCATCTAGCCTGCCCTAACATATACACTTTCTTTTAGTGATTTTCTATATGAACAGAAATAGAGAAGCTCTGCATTGCCTTAAGATGGAAGTCATTTGCTGTTTTTTTGCTATATTTCATAAAAGAAACTTTTATGTACTCATGGCTCCTCCTAGATGAATTATAATCAATATTCATGGTGTCCTCTACTCTACCCATATTTTGAACCTTTCCCATGATGAGTTTCTCTAAGTATTTTATAATATGACTTTGCTTTTTAAAAAGCAAAACTTCTCATTAAGTTTCACATACCAGCAGGAAGTAATCCTTTTAATACTACCTAAATTAGTACCTTTGGAACTACAATGGTCAGAGCTTCCTTTAACTGTGGTACATAGAATATACCCAAACCTATCCAGGAAAACAATGGGTTTGTGGTTCTCTGTGGATAAGGGAAAATACCAGATGAAATGGAAAGATAAATCGTATCAGAATTTGCTGATCTTTGGTTCCTCTTTGTCTTATTTTCTGATGAAAATTAATGTTTGCTTTTCAGTTATAATGAGTTAGAGCAGTAAGGAATCTACCTTAAAAGGGAAAAAATTTTACAGGAGCTGCCACCTCTGGACCACCCTGAAAGGCAGATTGTGAGCTGCATTACCCGTGAGTGTCAACAGCCCTACCCCCAGCCCCAGCAGAAAGGAAGGAACTAAAAAACTCTAATAGTCATCCCCAAAACAGCATGGATACAAGAATATGATATTGCATTTTTCCATGAAAAGGAAAGGGCCAGGTATCAAAAATTAGCTCACACTATTGATATAATTATTGCCCCATTTCACAGATGAGGAGACAGAGTGCCAGCAGTCACACAAAGTAAGCTAGGCAAGTTTTTATCACATTGAAAACACCACGTGACAGTATGTAACTTTGCTTATCTGCTGTTTGTATGTCTTCTCCACTAGAATATGACTTTCAGAAGAGCAGGGGCTTTGTTTTACTGCACATCCCTGGAACTTAGAACAGTATCTGTGGCAGGACAAGTGCTCAATAAATATTTGTTAATGTTGAAATGAAATAAACTGAAATCATCATTCAATCTACTCCACTGCTTCAAGGGGTAGACTTTATCATTGACACTAGCTTGTATCTCCATCTCGTCATTCTAGAAGTCAAGAAGTGACTTTATAGTGATTTGAAGTTATACCAGTTTTATCAAATACATTGGATCAAATCAACAATAAATCAAAATAACATTACAATATGCCCACACATGTTTAAAATTCATTTGAAAGGAGCACCTGGGTGGCTCAGTCGTTAAGCTTCTGCCTTCGGCTCAGGTCATGATCCCAAGTCCTGGGATCAAGCCCTGCATTGGGCTCCCTGCTCAGCGGGAAGCCTGCTTCTCCCTCTCCCACTCCCCCTGCTTGTATTCCCTCTCTCGCTGTGTCTCTCTCTGTCAAATAAATAAATAAAATCTTTAAAAAAAAATCCATTTGAAAGCATTATATACTCCCAAACACTAACACCAATGTCATGTCTCCATATTTTAATGACAAATTTATTCATAGCTATTTAATATGATATATTTTCTAAATTTACAGAAATTTAGATTTTGATAAAAAAGATTGAAAGGGATATATGCACATTCACATTTCTGAATCCAAAATTTCATTTAGTGACATTTTATTTAACAGAACTCCACTCATCCTCAGAGATCAAGAGGGACATGAAATAACCTCGACATGAAGTGGAACATTAATACTATGGTTTTAAGAATATAATAGAGGACTTGTAAAATTCCTAAATCCATTTAAAAGTGGATAGAATTAATAAAATTTACCAATGAATATATTCTTATGATTCAATCATAAAAATAATGCATTAAAAAAAACAACAAAATTTGGTAGAAGATGACATGAACTACAGTATCTTCCATGCACTGTGTGTGCTTGAACTTGAACTCTTTATTTCTGAAGTGATGCTAAACACATTCTTGAAGATTGGCAAAAAAGGATGTCACAGATGCAAATGCCTTCTACTGTCCAGATGGCTAAAGATCAAAAAGTAAGAAACACAAGAAAATTCTGCCTTTTTCCCGAACATGGGCCATTTAGTCTCTTCTCTATAGAAGTTTTTCCAAATTACCCATTAACCCTGACTGCCATATATTTATGAAACTGGCAAGAAACATAATCTACATTGATTACCGATATGCTACACAGTACCCATTATAAAGCCACTAAAAGACTGATTGTCTTCGGAAACCATTTTCAAACATCTATGCTTATTCTTCAGGTTATAGTTCCTTCTTCAATTTCACCTTCAACACCACACTTATTTTTAGTATCTTCTTAATAGAAGACCTGGTAGGAGATGGTAAAACCGGAAGTTTGAATTATTATAATGTAGAGAAAGGCACACAGGGTCGTGGAGGGAAGGGAATAACATAGGTTTGGTAAGAATGTGAAGATAAACTGCAAAGGATAAAAATCAGCAACCCATCACAACAAGAACAAATATCTAAGATATTTGGTTACTAAAATTATGAAGCAGTCAGTCCAAATTGTAGGGGAAAAAAGTATGGGGATAGTCAAGGAAAATAAATGTGATTGTAAGGTTCAGAAAATAATAGCTGCTATTAAAATGCAGAGGAGAAGGGAGAGAACCAGTTGGAATACATGAACATGAGCAGTTCCTGTCATGTTGGTAACAGAACTATAAACCCCCAAAGTAAAAAAAATATACAAAGATATCAAATATAAAATGGAACTGATATGACTTCTGTTAAAGTGTTCCCAGACTAAATGGTTGTAATATATATTTCTAAGATCATGGGAAGATTTTAGAAACACCAAAAAACTTCATTTGTGCTGTAATTGTTTCAGAGAAGAAGTGATCATAATTTCTTTTTCCTCTCCTCTTCTCTTCTTTCTCCTTTCCAGCTAAGGTAACTATCTTGGCATTTTCCCTTACTCTGGTTTCCAATATTGGAAGAGTTATAGTCTTTCAACTTCCTGCAAATTTAAAACTAACTAGGATAATCAACGAAAAACAATTTACTATGGTTTTGAGCTCAAAATGATTTTCATCTGAACTATCTTGTAGTCTCTCCAAAAGTAAGGGTAAGCCATGCATATTATAGATAAAAGGTCCAATGATCTTAGAGTAACTTCCAAAGACCAAGTTCAAACACTAATATAAAACTTGGGCCCTGGGGTAGAGACCAGATTTGAGGGAGAGTGGGATATAATTATTGGTTCATCCTTCCATCATCATCAGGGAGGGGGAAACTCCCCCTTTGAGGATGAATAACAAAAAAATGTTTCTTATTAAGAAAAGAAAGGGGTGCCTGGGTGGCTCAGTCATTAAGCGTCTGTCTTCAGTTCAGGTCATGATCCCAGGGTCCTGGGATCGAGCCCCACATTGGGCTCCCTGCTCTGCAGGAAGCCTGCTTCTCCCTCTCCCACTCCCCCTGCTTGTGTTCCCTCTCTCTGTGTGTCTCTCTCTGTCAAATAAATTAAAAAAAAAACAAAAACAAAAACCACCTCTCCTTAGATGCATACTACTGGCTACTACATAACATAACATCCTGAAACAAATGAAGCTCTTCATGCAATCTTTTTGGATTTGCTACTAAATTCCAGGCACTATTAAGGCACCAGTAATGCAACAGTAAACAAGACAGACAAAATCCCTGCTTGTGTGTTCATATTCTATTAGGAAAAAGTGTAAAATAAACAAAATAAATAAGCTATATGGCATATTAGAAGGTGACAAAAGCTATGGGGAAGAAAATAGAGCAGAAAGGGGAAGTATGAAGAACTATAGGGCCATGTAATTTTAAATGGGAAAATTTAGAGAGTTCTCTCTAAGAAGGTGACATTTTAGCAAAGATGAATGAAATGAGGGAAAAACTATGTGGATATGGGGGATGGAAAGAGGCAGAAGGAACAAAAGTGCAAAGGTTCTGAGCTGGAGGAAAGCTTGGCAAACTCTTGGCACAGCAAGGATGACAATTTGGCAAGAGAATAAAGAGTAGAAGAAATATTCTTAAGAAATCTCTAAGAAAAGCCAAGGTCGGGGTGAAAGGGTATATTATGTAGAACTTTAGAAGCAAGACATTAAAGTATTTAACAATTACTTTTGCATCATACAGGTGAAAAGCCCAACCCAATCAGAAAATACGCTATTCTGCTCTGCTGGCGCTTACAGACTTCCTATCAACCCTCCTCATTCTCTACTATAAGGACATTGGTTTTTATTCTAGCAGGCTTTGAGAAGAGTGAAATGATCTGAGCTCACTCTTGCTAATGTGTTATAAATCCACTCTAGCGGCCAAGGACAGAAGCAAAGAGATTAGTTTTTGGATTATTAAAATATTCCAGGTGGAAAATGTTGAAGTCTTGGAACAGGGTAATGATGTCATGGTTAGAGAAGTGGTCAGAGTGTGGATATTACATTTTGAAGGAGATCCCACAGTATGAGTTGGCTGATTTTGGATGTGGTTTTTGAGAGAGAGAGAGAGGAAAGAGGATGATTGGAAAGTTTTGAGCCCTGGAGCCCGGAAGTTTGAGTTGACACTTAGGGAGATGGAAAGGTTAAAGGAGAAGCAGGTTCAGGGTTAAAGAAGGGAAGTTTGGTTTTTTGTAAGTGTTAAATGTGAGATGTTCATTAGTCATCCACAGAGCAATGTTTAGACACATGAATTCAGAGGAAAGATATTACTGGTCTTCTCCATGAATGGCAGATCCAAAAAAAATTTCATAATTTTCCAGCACTAAAATCTTATATATTTTTGAAAAAATTTTAGGTAAAAATTTATAAATCAATAAGCAAACATTCAATCCTATGCAAGTGAGTGAATTATGTTTATATGTGTATAATGTCACATTTTTTTCTTAAAAGGCAACAAAGTGTTTATGGTTTCTGTCTGATACTTTTTATGATTCCTGTTAGACAAAAAAGGGGAAGAAGAGAGCATAGTCATTTTTATTTTCAGAGAGGAGTGATATTCAGAGACAGGGTTTCTGATGTTGTTGCAGTATGAAGATAGAATACACATCAGAGCCCTGACCATCGTGTCCTCATGGACTCTTTTTCTTGGCCAAGTATTTAACTCTTGATATCAGAAATCCTTGACATTTTGAAATCATTTTCTGCATGTACACTTTAATACACTTTAATGCACTTTTTAGTGAGGAGTGAATTCCATATCTCTGGCTTTTTATGCATGCTCTGGTTGCCCTGGGTTTATTCCCACTCAAGATGCTTCTTCAGAAGCTGCTAGAAACATAGCCTCCTCCTGACATGGTTTCACAAAGAGGCAGCAATAATGATTCTTGATAACCTCAAAAGCTGTATACAGGGAAGTCATCTGCATTCGAGCCAGAGAAAGTCATAAAGTCTACCAAAGGGGTTCTAGGTAAATGTCTCTTTTCCCTCATTAGATGACTTTTCATCTACAGGTAGGTTAAATGAAGGAAACTCACAGAAGATACAAATGTGTATTTATTACTCATGTTTTTAAAATCAGACTGAATAATTTTATTTTATTTAACATTTTGAAATGGGGTATTTTAATAGAATTTATTTAAATCAATGCTTTTTTATAATTTTGAATTTATGTCTAATGCCATAACTTTTATTTTTTTAATGCCACTCCACACAAAGAGTGAAATGTTATTTACTGATCATTCCCATTGCTATATGCAACTTAAATGTTGATTTCCTTCTTCATTCAAACTATCCTTTGAAATCTTGTCTAAAAGTTATACAATATTAAAAATGACATTTTGATTGAATGAATTGTTTCCCCTGTAAGCTCCAAACATAGAAGTGTCAGAAAAATCTGATATTCTAACCTAAATAGCTAACTAAAATTTCTTTAAAAAATAAAGTTATTGTTCATTTCTAGATGACATTTTAGAAATTTACATTTTACAGGTGCAACAGATCCAATACTACCAAATTCAACATTCACCATATGCAAAATGAATGCTTTTTTAAAAGCAGAAATGTATACTTATTCAAAAATTATATTATACCAGTTATACTATTGTATTGGAATAAATAGCTCCCTCAAATAGTAAACAATGTGCTTAGTATTCTTATCAAGGACTTGTATAATTACCTCTTAGACATCTTGTTTTTTTCTGAACAGTTTTGAAAACAAAAACTACTTGGTTTTGGAATTTTATTTATCTTTTAAATAAGTTGAAAACTGAACACTGGATTAGAAATAAGACAATGCTTTGAATTTCTGTTGTATGTAAACCAGCTTTCACCCATTGCAATTTTTTAAAATTATTGAGGATTGGTTCATTCTTAAAAGTTCCATTAACATTTATTTTGATTTTCATCTAGGTCCCTCTCATTCACCAAAAAATTATTTTGACAGAATAAATGCATTGATATTGATATCATTAAGGACCCAAATACTTGTATTGAAACCTGAAACTAAGTCCAATACTGACCAAACAACTTTCTTCATTGTAACAATGTCCACTATCTACTATAAAAGTGCATAATCTATGCTTATTTTTTTGTTTTAATTTCAACAGTATCATTTGCATCCTCCATCTTTGAAAGATAGTACAATTTGGCTATTTCAATCCACAGAATTGCTCTTGTACATTTTTTTCCACAATCCAAAGGAATAAATTTCCACTCTCATCACAGAATAGACTTCATAACAGTATCTCCATGTGTGAGGTTAACCTATGGATATTTCCCAAATTAAAACTTGAATTTGTGAAAAATTATGTTCTCTAAGCCATTAAGGTCATGATATAATAATGTTTCAAAGTCAAGCCTCCTTTTGTAATCTTACTTATTTGTCACCTTTCAAATAGTGAGTAGTGCTAAATAGTTCCAACTGCATATTGAAAATCAGTTTTTTTTTTCAACTAAAACAAAGAAGAAAACAAATCCTTTTCACTGCTGTAGATAATTACACATCCTGAATATTTAGCCAATCTTCTACTTTTGTGCCAATATATTTTATACAACTTGCTGATTCTTACATGATCTAATGGCCTCATAAATTTAAAATGCACCACTATTTTTAGGCCATATATCTATATAGCATATTTAAATGGAATATAGGCCTACGAGCTTTTTGATGTAAAAAATATGGATACTGTATCTGAAAATTCAGATATTATGCCAGAGCTCTGCTCTTTTTATTTTGTGTGTTGATAATCATTCTAAAAAGTCCTCATGGCTGATGGCAACTTTTCAAGTAACCATTAATAAATATACACAAAATAACCAAAAAAGGTATTAACCAGACCAGTCAGACATTTAGATAAAACAACGGAAGAGTACATAGCCTCACAGCAGGTTTTCTTGATAGAATTTCTCTAAAGGACCATAGACATATCCATAAACCTTTAAGTTGTTTGGAGAAGGAAAGGAAGTCGGTTTCTGAAGATACACTGCCATGGCTCTGAGGGTTTCTTTTTGTGAGAGATAAACATGTTCCCCGAGGTCTAAACCAGTGCTCCATTTTCCTGATGCATCAGAGGGACCTCCGCTCCCTCAGGAATATTACAGAAACTTCAAATGTTTAATTTAACAATGTGACCCAGTTAACAATGTTAAAGAGAACCTAGCTGCTTGGCTTTCCTGCTTACGAATGTATGAATTTTCAGTCCTGTCAAGTAAACAAGCATTTTCAGTGAAAAGACTTAAGGAATGTCTGCCTACACTATGCAAACTATTATTGAAATAAAAGAGATCATGTATGCCCACTTCAAAAACTTCCTTGCAAACACCTGTATATTGTTTTAGCGTAATGCCAGATTTGCAAATGTGTTCAAGTTATGGTATTGAACTGACACAATAAAGACTTAATGCTGTAGGGGAATGTTCAAAGCAAGGCCTCAACTACCCTTCTTCAAATGATACTCATATTTCACCCTTATTTAGATGCATGTATTTACTTTTCAGAAGAGACTACAAATAGAATCCATATTCTAGTATCACTGCTTTATCTCATTCTTAAAGAGGCACTTCTTCATATTTCTTAGAGTGTATTTTCACGATAATCTCTTCCTTTTAAGATATCAAGCAAAAATGTGTGCAAATATCACTGACAGTAAAAGGAAAGTTATTTATTTTTAAACCAGCTTTGGAAGCAGCTGCCCCTGAAACAACGGAAGAAAGAAAGGATATAAGAAAGAGCAGAACAGGCAGGGTGAGAGAAGCAGGAACTATTGGTCTGTTCTAAATCAAATGTGGTAATCCTTTGATGTCTACATATTTTCGGTAACAAGACAGCTACAAAAGGAAAGCATGGATCTCAAAATAGGCAAATTCATTAGGGCAAACAGCCACGTGTATGCACGCATATGTACGCACAAAAGAGAAAGAGTGAAAGAGAGAGCACTATCACAATTAATTGACATATAGGAGTGCTTATGTACTAAGTTATGTGACAACAGACATAGCTACGTAACAGGAAATTACATTAGGGGAAAAAAAATCCCTAAATCGTGCTAATTAGCTGATGCTGAAAGGAAGATTTATAAAGTTGACCAAATATGCTTTGACTAAGTAGCTCCAAAAACATTCCTGGACAATGAGTTTACTCACAGATTGAGCTAGATAAAGCAATTTCAAAAGGCATCGTTGTTGTAATTTGTTCATTCATTTAAAAATATTTTACACAATGCAGCCAATGCTCAGTTGCTCATTTGAAGAAGAGCAGACGGACAGCAATAGGATGCAAAGTTTCCAAATGTCGGGTAAGGGAGATAGTGGGAATCATACTTATAATTAGATAGGTATACACATACAATATGCCCTTCTGGTTATTTTTATATGTGACACTAGCCTTATGAGAGGGGAAAGAAGCTGGCTATGCTGGTTGACAGCTGAAGCTGGTAGAATTCTAAAAATTGGCAATAAACAGTGTATATCAAGAGAAACACATGAGAATGAAAAGTTGACCATCCTTCTGTACATTGTTTCTATTTTATCTTACTGCATCATATTGCCTAGCACTTGTTTCTATAGTATATAAAGTCCAAGACTATCAAATATATGTCAGGTAGGCCAAAATATAAGAATCCTGTGGTTAGGATTCTTACAAAGGTAAGAGTTGCTGTAGCTTTTTATCCCCAATTCATTCCAATCTCCATAATATTTATGGGTAGAGCAGAGGGCCTGACAGTTATTCTTCCAGACTTGATTTGAGGTTGGCATTTTTAAGGTATATTTCAATCATATTATTTATGTATATTTATGTATTTTTACAAACACTGGTAGTCCATTCGTGATACTGCAGGTTGGTGTACTGATCTTGATATTAAGAGTTTTGTATAGAATTGTAAGTGGAATTTTTGAAGCTTTTGGCTAAAAAGTATATAAAGGCTGCTACATGCCTTTATTTCTGTTGGTTTCCAAGAGTTCCTTGAGATATTTTTCTTTCAAAAGAATATTTTCAATCTCAAAAATTACCACTCTGAAAAGGTGGTAAAAATCTTGCTTTTTCACACTGGAATTTGAAATTTAAAGTAAGATTTTTAAAATGTGCTATAATTGCAGAATTTTTATGAAATGAAAACTAACATAAGCATTCCATATCTACATTTAAACTATAACATGCTATCTCAGATGCCCTCAGATGCTTTCCCTATGTCTTATGGATGCAATATGTTCTTTCAATCTTTTCTGAAAAGAAAATCTGTACTTATAGGATCATTAAGATAATTACCTTGAATTTGCGAGAAATTATATTACTCTTGGTCACCTGATACTGCCCACATTATGCTGAGACCTGTTGTTTTGTGAAGGAAAAATATATTTCACTAAAATGACACAGATTCAAGATTGCATTACAAATTAAATTAGAATTCCCTTAAAACAGGTTCACTGAAAGTCTGTTTCACTATACCTCATTTTCATTAACTTTAGTGGAAGTAGTTTTCCAGAGTTAGCATCTCACGTAATTATTTATAACATCTCTAAGACCATTGAATATGTATGATTTATTTTATAAGCCTGTCACATCAAGGATTTATTAGAGCTCAATAAAAATATATATGTGCATGTGAATATACATATATATATATATATATATATATATATATATATATATATATTTCCAACCAGTGCACAAGAATTAGAAATTAGCCCCTTATCTGTACATGGCAACTTTTATGTCCAAAGTTAGTTGTCAAAACACTATTCACGTATGAGTTCTCTTTCTCTTGGTCGAAGAGTTTTGGGGGGGAAAATGTTCTTAAAGTACATCAGACATGGATACAATAGGATCTCAAATAAAAGACATATTATGAAGACAGCAGTTTAAAAAAATCCACTCTCTTTTAGAATTCCACATCTTAATTTGGGGAACATATCTTTTCACAAGACTCCAGGAATTAAACAACATAGAAGAGTTCAAGTGTTTAGTTTACCAGCTCTTCTGCCATTCCTTGTCTCCAAAATTCAAGGCCAGTGATAGTCACTAGGACACATTTTCTGTGAAATGAAAATCACTAGACAGGAAACACATTTATCATACTAATTTCCTAGAATCATCTAGTTACCTGTGTCCATTAAAAGTACATTGGAATATGACAATTTCAGAGAAAAACATTGAAACAATCACTATGAGAGCTGAAATATGGCTTCATAGGAAACAGGGCTACGTTTAATTAGCTTCCATTGTGTATGTGTCTTTTCTGTTTTTTGTTATAGTTCGTATCACTGGCATGGACTCATGAGCCAAACTTTTCCAATTTCAGTTACTACCAAAGTTTACAAACTTGATGTGAAGATTAGATTATATTTACAAAGAACTTGGCACTTACAGAATAAATTATTGACTTTTTTCTTTAACTCCAGACCAGGGCACCCATGGTTCAAGCAAATGGGAAACCCAATGCCTTATTATATATTATGCTACATTAACATGAATAAATAAGTTTCCAGCTGGTCATTCCTCCACAGTGCTGTCCCTGTTGCTGAAAACAAGTACCTTCCATTTCTAATCCATGGGGAGTGCAGAGAAGTTATCAGTCCAGAGATAGCAAAGGTTGCATGTTTTCTTCCTCATTTTTATCCATGCGTTTTAATACTGTAGGATCCACTACTGATTGGGATCTGGAAATGATAAGGCCAGTGTCAGTGAGTTATTACCAAATAATTACATTCCTTTCTCTGTCTTTTGTCCATTATTACTTTTCTCATGGATGTGGATTATCTTCCCTACATCAAGGGATTTATGAACTGAGAATGCTGCACATTTAGAGAGGGACATGCTTATAGTGGGTTTTGTATCAGAGGGAGAAAACAATCCCCTTTGAGCTCTAAATAGATAATGAGCAGCAAAGGATTCTAAATGCACCATAATAAGCTTAAGTTCTCTTCTTCACAATTGATCAAAAGTCTTTTTTTTGAGAGTGAGAATATAGAGTATAGGACAGGTGGGTGATAACAGAACATCTCCAAGTGGGAAATTATTATAATGAAATTATTGTTATGAGAAATGAAATAGAAATGATAGGAGTCTTAATTCCTGTCTTAAAGAGCTCTATGATCTGCGCCTGGGTGACCCAACCAGTTAAGCCAGGACTCTTGATTTCGGCTCCAGGTCATGATCGCAGGGTGATGAAATAGAGCCCCGCGCTGGGTTCCACACTGGGTATGAGCCTGCTTGAGATTCTCTCTCTCTCTCCCCCTCTCCTCTGCCCCTTCCCCAGCTCAAGTACAACCTCTATCTCTTTCAAATAAATACAAATAAATAAATCTTAAAAAAAGATCTCGATGAAACAAATTCAACACAAATGTGCATTTTTTAACCATCATTTTTTATTTCCAGTGACCACATTAGAAAAAAAAATCAAAATTTGAGAATTTTTGTTAAATTTCCCACTAGAACATCTGAATAAAATCAGTCTTACTCTGGAAAGTTTCATGAAACAATTTAAGACTTAAAAAAAAAAAAACAAAAACCTCTTTTATAGGTAGTGGCACTTTCTGATTAGGAGAGCAAGTAATTTGAACTCCTTATACTCGCTTTTGATAGTAGGTGGGAATTATATCTCAATTCATCATTAGGAAACAACATGAAACTGGGAAGGAGGAAAGTCAATGGAACATGCTACTGTTATGGCAGGACACTGCTTTCTTAATAGCTATGGCATTAAAGAAGCAGCTGCCCTTTTAAAATCCTCCTCAGTAATGAATTTTCCCCCTGCTGCTGCATTCCAGCCAATTGGCTATTGCTGTGGCAATATGCCTCTTAGCAAACCTCATTAACTCTCAAAAAGAAAGACTATAAGCTAAAATACAACTGCACATGCTAATGAAAAAGAACAGCAATGGAACTAATTATCAAAGCAAAAATAATTATAGGATTAACTGATTAATTGACTCATTCATTTAAATAAACTTAAATTTGGTTCTAGAGAGGGAACAAAAAGGAAGGCGAGGACATTAAAACAGGAATGTTTTACTTCCTAAGTCATTTTCACCATTTTATCTCAATAATAGGTTATATATGTCTATATCAGAAAGGAGATCAACTAAAGTTGAATTAGCAGATGAGGGAGAGCGAGCGAGCGAGAGAGAGAAGTAGAGGGAGGAAGAAAAGAAGAGAAGGAGGAATAAAAGATTGTGTATCACTTTTAAATGCAATAACAATTTATCTTAGGAAAAATCATTTACCTCATGAATAAAATACATTTTAACACAGCAGACAATTGCACAAAACACTTAGGAATTAGACCTTTACCACTATTTTACTTAGGTTCAACTAAAAAAAAATTGTTTCCCAAGAAAAATCCATGCTAAAACACAAAAAAAGTTCATTTAATGTCCTATACTGAAATATTAAGTTGACAACTGGTACCCACTTAACTACAAGTTCCATGAGCAGGGACTTCATCAGTTTCTCTCCTTATGGTGAGCACAACGCGTATCACAGAGTCTGTTACACAACTAAATCTTGATATCTTAAATTCTACCCAAGAAATAGTTTCCATACTGAAAGAAGTTTGGTATTAAGCATTTAAAACCAAGAATAATAAAGATAAAGCAATTTATCCTATAAAAGAAGAAATTAACAGAAAACCTGTTTTAAAATTCTCACAAAGTTAGATTTATTCTATAAATGTTGATACATATCCTAATAATATCGATCAGTACACACCAAACTCTTCAGATGGCACAAAGTACACAATTTAAGCATTTGCAAAAATATATATATATATATATATATATATATATATATATATATCTCATGCACACACATGGGCACACACACCCACACACAATCTTTTAAATCTTTATGTTCCTTGACTATTAAAAAAAATGATTAGAGGGTATGGTGATTTTAAGGAAATATTTTAAATTACAGTGCACTATCAACCTGTGATTAAATTCCTAGTTCGCTTTTATCACGCACGACCAGCATCAGAATTGTTGGATGATGAATCCTGGCTCCATACGTAGAATAATTCCTCAATAAAACAAGCCAGGCAGAAATGATTTCCGATTAAGATTTTTTTTTTTTTTTTTGGTATTTAATTGTCCCAAATGTACTGTTATTTTAGTCCAGATTTTTTTTCCTGTCTTATCCAAAACAACAGGGCTATTTTTACAGGACCACGACTTGTCAATGCATTGGTCTGTTTCTGCTGCAATAGAAGGAGTTGTTTATCATTAACTCACAGCATATCTGAGCGGTCTCCACATAGCCTCTGCTGTCTTTGCAATGAATAACTTTTTTTTTTTTCATGAAACCCTATCATTTAAGTTTAATTATTCAGGTATCATTTATTCATTTATTGTGCATCCACAATATGGTGCTATACCTTTGTGTTTAAGAGGATAGATTTTTGGACAGAAGGGGATTCCGATTCCAGTTCTGCTATTTGCTGGCTCTTGTGACCAGGAGGAGGCTATTTAAACTTCCTAGATTTTGTTCTTTTAACTGTAAGATGGAGAAAAATAACATCTACATCATACAGATACACTAAGGCTCAAATTCAATAATGCATGCATAAATCACAGCACAAATTCTGGCAGACAGCAAATGGTAGCAGTTAGGGAGATGACTTACAGAATCCTATGGCCTGTTTTCCAGTATTAGCCATGCTACTTTGCCCCTATGTGCCATGTGGAAGTTACTTACCTTCTCTGTATCTGGGTCTCCTCACCAATGAAAGGGAGATAGCACTACCTGATTAGTTGTTTACAGAAGCAAAGGAGTCAATATATACAAAGCATTAGATGGGAGTTTGACAGGTAGTAACAATAGATGTTGAATATTATTCGATAAAATCGGAGCTCATATTACAATGGCAATGTTAATATTGCTGCTCACTGCAGCTGTTATGTGCCTATGCTAGGCACTATCCTAGGTACTAGAGATGTAAGGTAAAAGATGTTCCTCTAGTGTAAGGCCCCCACAATCGACTGAACTTTGTATCTTTTCACGTGACCATGCTATTCCTCCACAAATCAACACAGGAAAACAAAGTCTTCTTCTTACACATCTAGATAAATTCCCCTGAAGGAGGAAATATCTACAAGTCTCTGGTGAAGGAATGAGTTTTTTCCTCGCAACCTAATGATATTACAAAACTGGAAAAAAAAAAATGGAGGAACGGAGAGCAGGGGGGAACCTAGGAACGATTCTGTCCCATCCTTGATGGGGAGCTGCCACTCCCTGACACACAGAAGGTGAGAATCAAATGAAATAACTTTCTTAAGCTCATTCTTCACAAGTTTTCAGATAGAACCCTAAAAGCTTCGTAGATACAAAACCTACACCAAACAAAGGATGGCTGAAATTCTAATCAATCCATGTCAGAAGCAAAAAACTCATGGTTGGGGAGGTTGACGTGCTGTGAGCCAAGTCTGCAGAGGACAGAATGGCCTAACTAATTGGAGAAGAAAATCAGGATCCAAAAAGACTTCAAAAGGTGGACAGACCGAGCCAAATCTAACAAGATGGTGTTAATCAATTAAAATTATCTGCTTGGAGGAAAAAGCTAAACACAGAAAGAGAGAATTATGAGGATATGGATCTATAAGTAAAGAACCTTCTAGTGCTAGGGAGCTCAATATGAGTCAGCAATGTGCTTTGGCTGCCTGAACCACAGCAACAGAGGCAACAACAGAAGCCAGTGAGGGCAAAGCTAGGGTTCTGGAACTTAGATGCAAGTAATGATAGCAACAGATGTCACCTATTCAGTTCTGAACACTGGACTTATAAGGGGCCACTGACAGACAGCAGAGCGCTCCTTCATTCACTCTACTGATCCCCAGTGGGCACCCTTTGTGTTCCAGGCCCTACTCCTGGCACTGGAGATTCAGAGAATGGGACAGACAAAGTCATTGAAGTCTTCATGAAGCCTAAATTTGGGGAGGGGACATAACGTTAAATAAAATGAGTCATTTGACAGGCAGAAAATAAAAGAGGGGACTGATAGGGAGTGACCAGAATGAGGAAGAAGTAGAGTTGATTAAGACCTAATGGTTGATAAAGACCTAACCACTCTCTTAGGGAGGTGACCTTGGATTGGGAGATGCAGGAAAAGAGCATCCTATGCAGCCGTGACACATGGAAAGGCCTTTAGAGAGGAACAAGCTGGAGAGGGAGGCTGCAGGAGCAGAATGAAGGATATTATGGCTGAAAGACAGGGAGGAAAGAGATGGTGGGATATACTTAGAAGGGTGAGGGGGGCAGGATCAGATCATATAGCACTTTGTAAGCCATGTTACAGAATTTATTTTATTCACTGTATAATCAATCAGCAGTCATTAAAAAATTTAAAGCAGAGAAGTGAAATGATCTGACTTAGATTTTAAAAGATGTTTTAGATTGCCATGTGGATAATATATGGGGGCCAGGGGAGCAGGGTAAGGGTAGACACAAAGACACAGGTAGGAAGTTTGGGAGGAATGCAGGCACGCAGACTGCAGGTGATAGGATACAGCCAGGATGTGGAGGATATGGAGAGATACGTGCTCTGAGGAGGGAACCACGTTAGCGAACATGTCGCAGAAGATGTTGTTGAAGGAAATAAGCATTGTTAGCTGGTAAAGGCAAAAACCAGGGATCACCAGTGACAGCGGTTTCCAAATCCTTATGTAGCTCAGTTCCAGAGTGACAGCCTACGTCCTGCTATCTCAGAGGGTAGACAAGGAAGGCTTACGTCAGCCACACGTTAGACTCTATACCTCATGGATTGGAACCCCAGTCCACTACACATAGACTATGTGACTTTGAGGATACAACATCTGTTTAACAGGGTTGCTGTGAGGATAAAATAAATTAATGTTATGAAAAAGATACCTAGATAGGGACTGACTCATGATAAGTACATAGTAAATGGCAGATTATAACAACAACTAGGATTATTATTTTTATTAGAAGGAAGTTATTCTGGGGCACCTGGTGGCTCAGTCAGCTAAGCATCCGCTTTCGGCTCAGGTCACGATCCTAGGGTCCTGGGATCAAGTCCCAAATCGGGCTCCTTGCTCGGTGGGAAGCCTGCTTCTCCCTCTGCCCCTTCCCCTGCTTGTTGATTGGTGGAGAAATTAAAGCTGGAGATGTCTCCAGCCTTTCCCTTCTCTCCAAGGCATCGTGGAGCAGCCTGGGGAGAGGAGGGCATCACACACACCAACAACAGTAGCAACAACAGCAGCAGCTGCACCAGGAGGCCCGCTCTGAGAACAGCGGCACCCCAGCATGAACACAACTGTGACCACAGGACCCTTGCTTTTCATCAGAGAAAGATGCAAGATAGTGTGAGGGATGACAGGGGCGATGCCTTGGTCCTCCCTGAGCCAGGTGAAAAGAGACTTGCAGGGGCTGTGGTTCTTATATTTCTGTGATGGGAAATGAACAGAGAAATAATATTCGTTACTACTATCCAAGTGAACTCTGGCTTTCTGTGGCCTGGGGGAGCCTGAGAATTAGGTATCTTCTGGTTTGCTACAGAATGCAAAGTCAGAGGCAGCTATACATTTGGGCATGTTCAGCAACTCCCCCGCCTTCCATCACCACTAAGCTATGGCTGGATGTGTGTATGTTCACAGTGAATCCAAAACACCTAGGGAAGTGCCTATTACAGAGTATGTGTTCAATAAACCTGCACTGACTGAAAGAAAACAGGCATAAAAGTACCATGAGAGTCAAAGCAAGGAATCAGAATCTCACTCAAAAATGAACTTTATAAAGAGTAAAGCTGTAGGAAAATAGAATGTTTTGCCTCAGGAATGGCTAGACCTTTAAATCAGAAACAGAGCAGAGATACTAAAAAGAGAATATAAGTTTGAAATGTGTGTGCATGTGTGTGTGTGTTTGTGTGAGTGTGTGTGAGTGTGCTTGCCATGGATCCCTTTCTTCAAATGAAATCTTATACAAAAGTCTAGCAAATTGCTTGGATAGAAGGAGAGTTGTTCTCGTTGTGGAGATGGGCACTGTTCCCACCCCACCTGCTAGGCCTAAGGTACTCCCCCAGAACTCTGAGGGTACAGTTTGAAAAACCACTGGATTTAGTGATCCCTAACAGCCTTGTTAGATTGTCTGTGAACATGGAACAAAACTGAGTTGACGCTGCCTTGAATGACTTTATCTTTGACTCAAAATTCCTAGATGTCTAATCATGGGGGCATAAAAGGATTTAAAATCCCACTGAATATATACTCCCCAAAAGTATAAACCGAGGACTTCAGTTGGGGCATTCCCACACTGGCTACAGCCCACTTCCCAGCCACCTCCAGCATACCTCTTCATGGACTTGGGGGAGAGTTCCTTTTCCACCTCCTTCACAGGCATGCTGTAGGAATCTACATTGTATTCACTGTCATCATCATACTCATGGTCTAGCAGTGTTCTTGCCCATGTTCCCATGTCATAAGGGGGCAGCATTCCTCCAAACTCAGAAGGCAGGATCTCGGGATGAATTAGTTGGTGTAGACTGTTCAGGTTGTTACCATGCAAAAATATCTACAAATGCAAGAAGAAGGGTGAGGAGAAACACACACAGGAGAATAAATACCATCCAAATGCTAGGAGAAGGGAGTGAGGCTAGGAAAAGCAAAAACAAGAGTTTTCCATGTCTGTTAAAATAGTTAAATCCTTCATCCACTCTGTGAAACATACAGGGATGGTACTGTTATCCTAATATTTCATATAAAAATCCTGAGGCATAGGAATCTTAAGTAGTTTCTAGAAAGTCAGATAGTGGTTGGCTTAAAGAGCTGAAACCTGAAATTTGGTTTCCTACTTTAGAGTTGAGGACATAAGCAGAATCCAATGGGCATGTTGATCTGTACATCATCTTGATGTTAGTTGTGCAAAGCTAATGATGGGTATAACGAATGCTGTTAAAAGAGACCATTCTCATAAGGGACTCATCAACTATAGAGCCCATCCAAGTTATTAAGCCCAAAAGCTGTTACCAGTATGGCTTTCTCTTTTATCATCAATAAAAATAAGAATACTGTAAACACTAAATTACTGCTTCATAATGCAAAGTGTGTGATGTAAATAAAAGTAGATTAGCATCATCATAATGAAAGGATGAGTGAAGGTTCACACCCCAAAGGACTTATGTTCTATAATGTTGCCAGCATCTTCTCTACTAGAGGTTTCCATGCTTATTGTTCAAATAAAAATGCAATAATGGAGTGAAAATGTAAAGCTGTATGTATACATTAATAACTGGTATTACCTAGAGCTTTTTTTTTAAACTAAAAAATTATTGGGGCACCTGGGTAGCTCAGTCGGTTGAGCGATGGACCTTTGGTTTTGGCTCAGGTCGTGATCTCAGGATCGTGTGGTTGAGCCACACATCGGGCTCCTCGCTCAGCCTGGAGTCTGCTTGGCATTCACTCTCTCCATCTCCCTCTGCCTCTCCCCCTTCTCTCTCTCTCTCTCTCATAAATAAATCTTTTTTTCTTATTTTTTTAACATATAATGTATTGTTTGTTTCAGGGGTACAGGTCTGTGATTCATCAGTCTTACACAATTCACAATAAATAAATCTTTAAGCTGAAAAATTACTCAAGGTACATACTCAAGATTTGTTTCTCCATAAATTGCTACCTCTTTTCTCTTCTTTCATTTCAATCTCAAAACTGTAGATCGGTCTTCTCTGAAAAAGCATTCGTGTCATCTCATATAATTTATATAATATTTGTTTAAGGATTATAGTTTATAAGTAACTTAGAAATAGTCACTCATGGTTTCTAAGTGACTCATACTTCAGGTTTATGATGAACAGGCTAACATAATTACCTTTGCTTTCTGTAATTTTAGAGTCCACTGAAGTAAATATATTGGAAAACAAAGAAAAACTAGTCTACAACATCCAACAAAATGATAGGGATGGGAATTATAAATCAACAAGTAATTTCAACAGATTATGGACCAGTAAAAACAGATGAGAGCAGGTCATTGGCCAAAATAGGCAGAGCAAACGGCTGCCTGAAATATTTGATACGGAGCCTACAGAGGTGGAAGATGACATCTGCTCCAAAGCACATTAGGTTAATTGCAAACTTTACACCTTCCAGCTCCTCTTTGCAGAGCACAACAGCCCGCCCACCACACACACACACACACACACACACACACACACACACACACACACACTTAGGTTCTTCTCATAAGAAATCAAAATAATTTGAGGGGGGAGTTAAGTTCTAGCACCTGAAACTCTTATTTTATTAGTTATACAACCTTATTTCATTAGATGTTTCTTCATGTAAGAAATCTCTTCAAGTCATGCATGAGTTATCTTAATAAATCCTTAGAGAAGTAAATGAAATCCTAGCACACTACTTTCTCTCTCTTTGCTAACATTCTTTTACATCCTCCCTCAACATCACTTTCAGCTTTGGCCTTATTTCCTCTTTCACTGAAAAAATAGGGCAACCAGATGAGACCCACCCACCAGCATCTGTGTCCGTATGCTTTGCCTCTGAGCCTAGTACAATGGAAAGATAAACTCTACAAAGGCCAACCTCTCCACCTGTGCACTAGAAGCCATCCTCTCTCCTCTACTCAGTTATATTGCTCAAGCAATTCTCTTCTGTCTTTCTCATATCATCAAATTTCCTCTGTCTGGGAGATCTTTCCCATCAGAGGACAAACTTGCCAACCCACCTCCCTTCCCATGCCCCCTCAAACAGAGGCACAAAACCTCTCTTGGCCAGACTTCTACTTCCAGTTATTAACCTATTTCTCTCCTTCCCTTTGTTACAAAACTCATCAAAGGAGTTGTTTCACCGTCCAAATTCTCTAGTCCCATTTTTCCTGAGTCCAGTCCAAACAGGCTTTGCTTCCCACCATCGCATGAAGATGGTTGTCAGGCTCTTTCTCATTGCTAAACTCAATGTTCAATTCTCAGTCCTTATTTTTCTTCACCTCTCAGTAGCATTGGATATAAATGACTCTCATCATTGCAACATTTATTCCCAGCATCTCTTGATTTTCTCCTACTTTGACAGATGCTTCTTTTCAGTCTCTTTTGCTGATTATTTCCCATCACCCCAATATCTTAATGTCACAGAGCTCCAGGCTTCAGTTCTTGGATTGATTCTCTTCTCTAAGTGTACTTACTCCTTGGTGATCTCATTCAGTCTAGGGCCCTAAATATCATTCACACATTGAACTTTATATATTACATCCAGACCATTCCTTTGAGCTTCAGATTGCTATTTCCCCTCTCCACTCGACATCTCCACATAAGAGGTCAATGGGCACCTCAAACTTAATATGTCCAAAACTGAACTCACAGCTTTCTTCCCCAAATCAGCTCCTCCCTGTTTTTAATGTCAGTTAGTGGTATGACTGCTTCTAGTTTCTCAGGCTAAAACTGTCGACTCATCCTTAATTCCTCTCTAAGTTGCCAGTAAATCCTTTTGGTTCTTCATTCAAAATATATCACAAATCTGAACATCTGACCAATTCTGCCCCTACAACCCAAAGCAAACTACCATCATCCTTCAAACTATATTATTGCACTAACCTTCTAATTGCTCTCCCCACTTTCACTCTTTATTCTTTGGGTTTTCTTTTGTCAGTTTTTCAGAGCACAGATTTATAGCATCTAAGGTATACAGTGTTTGAGTAATATTATGATGCTGAATCACTTGGAATACCCATAAAGAAATATAATAGCTTTGCACTTTATATTGATTATATAAGTAGAAATCAGAAGTGTTTTAACCTATAACTGTTTTCTCTTATGAAGATTTACAAGTCATATAGTTTTAATTAAAATGGTAAAGCTCAGATATCTCACTTCCATCTAGAATAATGCTAGCCATGAATTTTTCCAGGCATTGTCAAAATTATTCAATTCAATCAAATAACCCCAAACCTGGAGCTTGGGGTTAGACTTGATCCTCCTTAGTCTTTTTCAACAGAGCAGTACATTGTGCTCAGAACAAGTCACCCCTGTATTCAGTCTTTCAAGTATTTCTCATTTCACTCTGAATGAAAGCCCAGACCCTTGCAATGGAATACAAGACCCCCCTATGATGTGGCATACCATATTCCCTTCCATCCCATCATCTACTACCCTCCTCAGTAGCTCATTCTGCTTCAGCTTTCTGTGCCTTCTTGCTGTTTGCCAAGTATACCAGGCATGTTTCTACCTGAGGACCTTTGTCTTTGCTGTGCCCTCTGTCTGGAACTGTCTTCCCAAAAAACCCACATATTCAGCTCTACTATCTCCTAGCTGTGATTTAGAGGAATTTGCTTGACCTTCTGTGCCTCATTTTCCCACCTATAGAAGGAGAAAAATAACAATGCTTCCCCTAGAGCCATCCTTGTAAGGATTAAATGAGTTAACATATGCAAAGTACTTAGAAGAGCATGTGGCCTAGAGTGACTACTACAGAAGCATTCACTAGTATAATATGTACTAAAAGCCCCAGCAGGTGTTTTGGATCACCTGATCACCTCTTCATAAAACAAAGTCTGAAAGTGTTATTTGGGAAGCATATCAATACATTTTTTCTGAATTCTAACATGTAAATTAAATTGATTCTCACTGGTAGAAACAATTCCTGATATAAATTGTAATTGTTTACAGAAGGCTTCCTCCTATACTAACGGAACATTTTCAACAAATTCATATTCAGAAGACCTTCTGTTCAATGTTTGATACAAACACATACTTAACAATTACCTCTCCTCTATGCTCACAATGAGGCTTCTACAACACGGCTCAGAAATACCTGAAGTGCTTTCTCATTCATTGAGAAACATGGAAAATTACCTTCAATACACATTTAGAAGTAAAGTATATTTTACTTTGGAACTAATCGTTTGAAAATTGGTCACAGCACGGTGGTAAAAATAGCTCTAAATCTGGAGATATTTGGATTCATATATTAGCTCTACAAGTCTACAGCTGTGTAAATGAGTAAGCAAGTTACTTAACCATCTTAAGATTTAGTTTTCTCAGCTCTGAAATAGGAGATAAGGCTTACTAAAGTTACGCTTCAGAGCCTTTTGGAGGATAAAATGAAATAAGGGGCATTAAAATGCATTTTAAAATCTCTATTATTAATAATAACGATAAATGTGTTCAGCATTTACCATGTACCGTGCACTGTGCTAAATGCTTTATATAAATTGTCTTATTCACAGAAAAAAATGATAATTTTGTTGTATGTACTTTGAATATCCTCATTGTTAGATAAAAATTGGTCTTAGAACTCAAGTAACTGGCCATTTAAAGAAATATTAATATTTCTACACATCAGCATTCTTTCTGAAATGTGTGACTGATCATGACAATCACTAGAAAGTTATATTAAATATCACAAAATTCGCTATATTCAATGTGATACATATTGTGAAATAACTTTCATATATCAGCTTATAAAGTTATAACTTTTCTCTGGATCTTACTTGAAATTAAGTGTACTAATAACAATCTAGGAACATGGCACAATTTTTTTTTTTACTTTTAAACTGAGGCTTTAATATATAATGAATGTACTGAAATGTTCTCCCAATTTGTGGGAAAGTAGACTAGCAGGCTTTTAAGTATTTCTTTCATACATACATTGATCAGAATTAATCATAAGGACTTCAAGAATTTTTAAATGTCTTGTCTGTTGAACATTTATATGCAATGTAGAGGCACATTTGACCACAGCCAATATTAGATACACATTATGCAGCATAATTCATTGAATGTGGGAGGAGAAAGAATGTAAAAACAAAGAAACAAACAGATACCCTTTTCCGAGTCTTCTCCTTTAGGAAAGGCCGGATCACGGTGTACAGGGCATGGATATACCATGGTTGATTGACAAAATGAATTCCTCCAAATCGTGCTGGGAAACTATCCTAGAGGAACATAGAGTGGGGAGAAAATCAACACATGCTTTAGTATATTGAAAAGGCTTGAGGAAAGTCATATGGTATATAAATGTTATTCCACACACTTAAATGAGATGATTTGTATAGTTAAAATGGATAAGGAAGAAACTTACTGCATGAAACACTGTAACTTTCAGACCTAAACTGAAGCAATATGTAATGAAGCAAATCCTTCTCAAGCACAGTTTGTTGATAAGAACTTTAGCATTTTTAGGAAGTGCCGTATTTTAAGCCTACAAACTGAAAACAGTCATTATAGGCCAAGAAACAGAAGTAAAAGACATTAGGAATTTGTCAATTACTGAATCTATGTTAGGTAAGTGTTTTATTTAAATTATTTCTGTTAAAGGGTATTTAAATTAAAATTTTTTAAAAATTTCACTATAGTCATCTACATTGTGAGCACTGTCATATATCAAAACTCACTTTATTCTATCTTATTTTATCAACTTCATTATAAACATTCTCCTTCCCTTATTTCAGCCCTAAAAAAGGGGGGGCGGGAAACATGCATAAGCAAAATAGGAACTTAATGTTGTAGTGTAAGAAATGTGGGGATGCATTTTGCTAGGTTAAGTCAAAACCCTCTGAGCGAACCCCACAGGAAGAAAATGGGCCTATCGTAAAGCCAGCCTCCTCTTCAGCAAGAACTCACTTGTGTAAGGTTTGCATCTGAAGTGATGTTGAGAGGTGTTTTCTTCCTGTCTGCGACTAAACAGGTGCATCCCACTTCACTCCGTAATATGAAGGAAATCCTTAAACTGAATGAATTGCAACATCTGACATCACTTGAGTACACTACGGATTCCACATAAGTGAACTAATTCTTGCTACTAGTTCAAAATCCCACACTGAACTGACTACGTAAGTCTCATTAAAAAAAAAAAAACACTATACCACTAGAAGTATCTCTCAAGAGGTATCAGAATAACTGGCATTCTTCTGGGTTCTATTTAGAACGTGAATGGGAACAAAGGAAAACTAAAGGAACTGAAATAATCACAGATGCATTTTTTAAATTTAAACTTTTTCTTATATAAGATTGTCTAATCAAAAACATGCACGGCATAACCCCATTAAAATGTTTTAGTTTTGGGGGGACACTTAGGAGCACTAGTAATTAATGCATCGTTTTCTATGTTGATCTTCAGAGCCAATGAGCACTTTTTTTTTTTACAAAGCAATTTCTATCTCTGAGAGTAACACACCATAAAAAGACAACATTACTTAAAAAAATAAATAAATAAATTAGAATAACAGTAAAATATGTCTCCTTTTATGTCAGTGCCTTAGTTCTTTTATAAACAAGTACTTTTCATTCCTCAAGAAGTTATTAGAATAACAGAAATGAATCAGATAGAAATGCAGACATAGTATTTTTTAAGCCATGACATTTTTTTTTTTTTTAAAGATTTTATTTATTTATTTGACAGAGAGAGACACAGTGAGAGAGGGGAACACAAGCAGGGGGAGTGGGAGAGGGAGAAGCAGGCTTCCCGCCGAGCAGGGAGCCCGATGCGGGGCTCGATCCCAGGACCCTGGGATCACGACCTGAG